>NC_056729.1:486810852-486943352 GCF_019279795.1 Protopterus annectens
AAGGTCTCTTGAAAGTGAAATTCGACAATCTTTGCTTTTATTCATATACGAGAAAGGTGCTCTGAGTGAAGAGCTCACTCACTTTCCCATGAAACAAGTGATCAGTGTACAGAAAATGGCCTGTTGTGCATTTGTTACATGTAACTTAAAACTAGTGAAAAATTGGACTGGATTCAGAGAGAGAAACGTAACAAAAATCCTGTGGCAGGCTGCCTGTGTTTAATGTGCCAAGAAAAAAAGCTTGGAACTTTGTACAGAAGTGGGAGTAGGCCAATGGATAGCACTACACATAGGTGGGATTGACAAACAGACGACATGATGCTGAGGTCACACACAAGTCAATGGAACAGTATCACTGAGCAAAGGAAGGGTATTTTGCAATCATTAAAAGATAAAACTAACACACACACCACACAGCAGAGTGAATGTTAGTATCCCACAATTTCATTGGAATGGGCGGGGTTACGTAATTATGTTTGCAAATTTCATGTTAATCAGCATACAGATTTTTGGCCAGTTGTACCTACTTTTCACTGGCCTTTGTCCAAATTTTTGATGTTTCCAGGTTGAGAGGTATGATAAGCATCTTAAAGATCATGTTTAAATGAATGAAATCAACTTTTGTTTTTGCATTAAAAAAATGTTTGCATGTATCTTTATGCAAGTGAACACTTTTTTACGCAAAAAATAAAAGGTCATTTCACACCCATTTATAAGTAAAATGATTTTGAAAATTGTTTCAAAATATGCAAGACTAAACAAACAGCTGTGTTTATGGCATTAATATTAGTGGTGGGAAGGAGACATTTACGTCACTTTGGGTTCCAACTCTATTTATGTTTAAGTGTGAATTAGTTATGCAATTGCCAACTGTTGATTATTTTTTTGCCAAGCTATTACGTTTTGGCAGTTACATAACTAATTCACAGTAACGTCTATGCTAATCCAGCATAATTAGATATGGAACCCAAAGTGACACAAGCGCCTCCTGCGTGCCCATGAATATTAATGCCATAAACACAGCTCTGTTTGTTTAGTCTTCCACGTTCATCAGCAAACTTTAAAGTTATATGTTGTTCTAAATGCTGCAAAACTAAATTTTCTTTTCACAGAAAAAGTGTTTGCGTGCATAAAGATGCATGTAAGCACTTTTTTTGTGAAAAGAACAACTTTTTTGTGTCCTTAAACATAACGTTTAAGCAACCCGAGTTTCTAGTGAATACAACCCGAGTTTCTAGTGAATACCGGTCTGTGCTGAATGAACAGATAACGTCTCTGACTCACCCCTCTTTTATGGAACATATGGCTGGGCATTTGTACAAATAAAATAATTATCTCTGAGTCGCTATTTCTGTCAGGTACATATGGTGTGGCACTCTAGTTGTTAGAAATTCCACTGGCTGTCATTGAGCTCCAAAAAGGAACATTTCCATTTTAAAGCCACGTGCTTCTGCCTTAGTGCATCTTTATCCTCAGGAAAACTCTCAAGACTCCTCTGAAGCTGGGAACAGTGAAGCATCACTGATTTCTACTGACATCTGTGATATCATCTGTGTACCTTCTGTTAAGGAGCTATTAACTTGCCTGAAGCACTGGTAAAGTAACTCAAAGGTACCAAATCCCAATTCCTGTTTCCCCTAATCCCTGCTAGCATAGCTAACAATCCTCTGATATTCTGTGTAGCCTGAATTGTTTAATGATATAGCTAGTAGTCCTACCAATGCCTATCATTACCACCTGCCACACAGGAACATCATGCTGTTACTGTCTAGCAAACTGAGGTGGCTAGATCTCAGGGAAGGAAAAGCTCAGGATACCAGACTTGATATTCTGGAACAGAAATCAATATTCAGACAGTATAGTGACTTTATATTTGCAAAATATTATTATCAACATTGCTGTGATTGGGGCCACACCCTGCAGTGACAGAAGGATGTAATAACTAAAACCATCTAGATATATGAACCACAATTCTTCCATTGTATTTCAGTCAGACACAGGTATACAAGTCTCCATGCATTCTCAAAAATGTTATTTACAATTCCAGATCCTGGCTTTAGCACTCTAATAGATTTTTACAGCTATCTGCAAAAGACCCCCACCCCACACACACACTAAATTTGCAGCAGATGAAAGAAAAAGCTAAAAGCCATGTTGTGCACAGGCAAACTACAGGTGTGTTATTTCTATCTTTTGCTTGCAGCAAACTGTAGTAAGAAAATAAATGTCTTCTCCCTGGCGTATTCTTTAGGTCCAGCAGCATGAAAAACTCAAAGTCAAAATGCTGTTAATCAAATAATCCTGGAACAGCCATACATACATAAATGATTAACTGATCTTCTAGACTGCCAATATATGAAAACATTTTGTTCCCATAATAAGTGTCCAGGCTGTTCCCTTAAAAAAGTATCCTAAACTAGTACTTGCTTTAACGAACACCTGGCGTAGATCTGTTCCAGGCATCAACTGCTTTCTTTCCAGAGAACCGTGCCACTTCTCATTCCTATAGGAATCGATGAACTGCTATTAGGCTTGTCTGATGATTCTCTACTACTTTTGGTGATAACCCCAAACAGTTCCCAGAATTACTTATCTCTAAATGTCCTATATACATGAATAAGGTGATCTCTCTTAGAGGTATCTATAAGAGTCAATGTACAAGTTCAGATATTTTGTAGTCTTTCATAACTTAAATTCTTTTCACATCCATGGATGCCCTTGGTATATTTCCGCTGTACTTCTTTCCAATTCTACTCATGGTTTGTTTTTATATAGGTTTCCATATTGTTGTTCCATACTCAAGTTTTGGATCTAATGTAACTAACTTTCAAACAAATGACGTCATCATTTCTGATTTCCTATATTTTATAAATCTTTTGTACCAACCTATGGTCTCTGTGACTATCAGTAACCAATTGGATGATATAATTACAAAAACTCAAAGGTGGATCTCCCCATATACCTGAGTGTACAGCTCTTCAGTCTTTACTGTCTTGTTATTCCAAACATTCACCTTTCAATTTATATCTCCCAAATCCTCCATATACTTTAGTTTTTGATGTATTTATCAACATATTAGTCTCCTGTGCCCAAATCGCAGCAATAATTCTTCTTTTCATTCATAGCTGTTACTATATTGTTACAGAACATCATGTTATAGGAGGTAATAGATCTGTTTTCAACATATGCATGCTGATCTATGGATGTTCTTCATCTCACATTGCTGCAGTCCTTACATATGGGGTAGTCCGCTGTCCTCGGTCGGCCCGAATACCAAAGTATTATTAGGCTGACGCCGGTCAAGCGCTTTTAAACTGACATCAGGACATCCAGCATGTACAAAAGCGCCATGACCGACGCATCATTTCCTCAGTCTTTTTTGCCCGCATGGTCCGATGCAGAAGTGGCAGCGTTGCAAAGTGCAGATTCGGCGTTCTGAGGTTTTCGAGTTTTGGAGTTTCAGACCCGAATCCAAGTTATTGGCTAAGTACCCCGTTGGGAGAATATTTTGTTTTTTTCTTTGCCTCAGTGTTTTACCGGATGTCAGAAAAAGTGAATAACTGTATTTTCTTTGTGGGAAAACAAGATGCACGTGATAGGGATGTACTCATTCTTTGTGTATTCCTTGTTTGGGGCCTGGAGCACGACGTTGTTGGGCCGCAAAAACTTTTGTGCTAGGTTCTTAATAAACGCACTATTAGCGGTTAAGGTTGGATTGTGCTAGAGGCTGGTCTTTGGGAAGCGGTGCAGTATAATATGCCGTCGGATTTCTCCGGCGCCTTCAGCTTCATCTTGAAGAAGCGCCAAAAGACAAAACAGTTAAAACCTAGGCAAGATGAGTAAAATCCGTTCCGGACGCTGAGGTTCTTTTAGAGGCTTCAGTGGAACACGGTGGGTTCCACGTAGCGAGGAACTTCTTTGAGTCTCAGGGAGACTTTGATTCTGCAGGAGGTGGTCTCTCGAGGCAGGTCCAGGGCTGGAAGGGGCTTCTCAAGAGATTACTGTACTCCCCCTCCCTTCCTAGGGGTGGCTATGCCTTCTCCTTCTGTTTCCAAAGGCTTCTCCCAGAGGTGCAGGCCAGTTTTAGCTTCTGTTGGTGCTATACTCCCTAGTTCAGCAGGGTCTGTGCCTAAGAAGCACATGCTTAAAATGGCAGAAGATTTGATTACCTTGATTAGAGGTTCTTTGCCCCCTCCCTGATAAGAAGGCCTAGGGAATTGGAGCCAGAGTTGGGAAGTCTTTTGAGCAGGCTTCTCGATGTTTCAGAGTCTCTCAGCTGAAGACTTGCAGGAGTACTCTCCCTTATTCTGATTCTGATGCAGATGATTCCACTCCGCTTCTGCTTCTCCTCCTCCAGAGGATTTTTCTTTCAGGAATTCGCTTCATTCCTGTTGAGAAACATTTCAAAATTGGGAAGGGTCAAGGACTTCTCTCTGGATTCTCAGAAAAGGCTTAGGGAATTTTTGCTGTTACTCCCAGCATGGTGGCCCCATTGGCTATACCCCTGTTCTGGATGTGTTGTGGAAGAATGTGTTTGCAGAGGCTTCACCGCCGTCCTGATTCCCTGCCTCCTGCTCCTGTTAAACCCAGGATAGGTATTACACAGGGTAAAAGCCTTGAGGGCTCATAAATATCTTTATAAGAGTCCTAGGGCGGACCCAGAAATCTATTAGTCCAGGGACCCTAAGGGTGTCAAGGCCTCTGTTGTAAAAAAAAAACTGGGTTCCACTCCTAGATAAAAGAAGCCAGAGCTTTTGGATAGATGGGGAAAGAAGGTCTATACATCTTCTACCTTAGCTATGCAGGAGCTTCTGAATTGCCAGTTTCATATGTTGAAATATCAAAACTTTCTTCTTTCTCAATTTGAAGTCTAAGGTTGGATGCTCTGGCCGGGAAGGCGTGAGTGTGCAAGGAATTCACAAGATTTGGTGCATGTCTCTGAACAGGTGGGTAAGCATTCATTACAGTGTGGTTCTTGATGCTGTGCAGGCCCCTGCGTCTAGGGGTGGCTGCCACTGGTTCAGTTCTTCATGAGGCACATCCTGGCTGAAGAGATCAAATTTATCTGACCATGTTAAAGACAAAGGGATTTTTGGATGCTCCTTTTGCAGTCTGATGTGTTGTTTGGTCTCACCTGTGGAGTCCAGTCTGCCAGAAGAAAATGGAAGACAAGGCTAAAACTCTGCATGCAGGCTGTTAAAGATTTTTACAAGTTCAGCCTCCTCAAGTTTAGTAGGAATTGGCCTGCTAAGGGGTGACGTAATCACTTCTTGCTTTTGATTCTCAGTCTAGGGGTAGGTCTAGACGTGGTAGAGAGCAGAGCTCAGAGTTCTTTCAGACCTAGAACAGGGAGTTCACCTGCACAATCTTCGGGTGAGGGCAGGGCCAGTGCCTTTCTAAACAGGCTGGCAATGACACTACTTTTTCAGCTGCCAGATCCTTTTGCTTGCCTGGCAGCACCTTTGGGAGGAGGTTAGCGCACTCTTCAGGGAGGGTGGATGTTGATTACCCAGAGCAAATACTGGGTATTGCCACTGTATCATACACCAGGGTTACAAGTTTTGTTCCATACCTTTGCCTCCTTTCAAAGGCATGCCGGACGTTCCTCCTCAGCAAAGACTAGAGGCTCACACAAAACATTTCTCTACTACTTCAAATAGGGGCATACAACTTGGTCCCTCTGCCAAGTGGGCCTGAATTTATTCTACTTTGTTCTAGTACCAAGAAAGAAACACGTGGAGACTTGATTTGGTTTATCTATCCTCAACTTTTATATCTCTGGACATTCCCAAGTTCAAAATGTTGACGTTACAACAGCTTTTTACCTCTGGCGGGCAAAAGATCACTGGATGGTGACTCTGGATCTCCAAGGAAGCTTACCTTCGCCTATCGAGCCCAGTTGCAGGAAGTATCCTAACGTTTTAGGGCTGGGACTTCACATTATCAGTTCTGCACATTGCCTTTGGGTTATCTACTACGCCCAGAGTGTTCACGAAGGTTCTGGCTCAGTGTTGACTTTCTTCGGCTAAGAGAATACAAATCTATCCTTATTTGGACGATTGCCTGATTCTGGCCCAAGAAAAGGACGAGAACTTCTTCATCATTTACAGTATGTGATGGCAGTGTTAAGATGCCTGGGGTATTCTGTGAGCGAAATAAAAGTCCAGTCTAAGTACCCTCTCCAGGACATGTAACTTTCTGGGTGTGAGACTGAATACAGCATCCCAGATGGCCTTTTGACCCGGACAAACAAAAGAATCTTTTCTCTTTACTTCCCACCAGGCACCACCGTCTGTCCAGGCTGACTGCAAGGACAGTCCTTCAAGCCTGGGTTCATAGCATCTTGTATTCTGGTACTTCCCAATGCCAAAGCTGCATATGAGGAAGGCTACAGTGGTATCTCAAGATATGTAGCTGGAACCCACTGCACCAAGATTTGAACTTTATCATTCAAAGATGATACACCTTGCATTCAAAAGGAATTTTGTGAGTGGGCTCCAGGAATGTCACCTACAAACAAAGGGACTCTCTGCCAGCCGAAGCAGAAAGCGGAAGTCAGATTTGCGACAGATGCACCTCAGAACTTAGCTTAGGGAGACTCAAGCATCTAAATGGAAAATGGGTACAGAACCATTGGCCTGCCGGAACTTCAACATCTACATATCAACCTGGAAGGAGATGTTGTGAGTCCAATTTGCATTGATGGCTTTCAAGGGATTTTACTTGCTTACTTCTTCAGGGCAGGTGTTGATTCAAACAGACAACACAACTTTGTCATATTGGTACATCAGCCCAACGAAGCAGGGGGCAGCATTCTTATCCTCCTATGCAGACAAGCAATGATGATTTTTGTGGGGAGACTGCTCTCAGTTTGTAATAAATCTTCCAGGCAGATTTCTGCCAGGAGCACGAGCTCCTTAGCAGATGTGTGTTGAGCAGACAAATTATGGATCCCCACGGTGGAAGTTAAGATCTCATGTATTTCGAGATTGAAGCAGTGTTGTAGAGACTCCCGGACATAGATCACAGGTAAGCTTCTCCACTAAATTACCAGCTGCCCAAAAAAGGTTTTTTTTTTGGGGGTTCAATAACTATGTGAATCTCAGGGAAGGAAGAAGCTCCAAGATACTGCAGACTTGATATTCTGGAACAGAAATCAATATTCAGACGGTATAGTGACTTTGCATGTATGCAAAATGTGTATCAACATTGCTGTGATTGGGGCCACACCTTGCAGTGACAGGATGCTAATAACTAAAACCATCTAGATATGAACCACAGTTACTTCACAATTGTATTTCAGTCAGACACCGTGTATACAAGTCTCCATGCATTCTCAAAAATGTTATTTACAAATTCCAGACCCTGGCACACAGCACTCCTAATAGATTTTACAGCTATCTGCCAAAGACCCCCCCCCCCCCCCACACACACACACTAAATTTGCAGCAGATGAAGAAAAAGCTAAAAGCCATGTTGTGCACAGGCAAACTACAGACGTTAATGTTATTTTTTCTATCTTTTAAGCACTGGCAAACTGTAGTAAGAAAACAAATGTCTTCCTCGTATTCTTTAGGTCCACAGCATGAAAAACTCAGTCAAAATGCTGTTAATCAAATAATCCTGAACAGCCATACATACATAAATGATTAATGATCTTCTAGACTACCAATATATGAAAACCTTTGTTCCCATAATAAGTGTCCAGGCTGTTCTTAAAAGTATCTAAACTAGTACTTGCTTTAACGGAATTTGGTAGACTGTTCCAGGCATCAACTGCTCTTTCAGAGAACCGTACACTTCTCATTCCTATAGAATCGTTTGCATAGGTTGTCTGATGATTCTCTACTACTTTTTGATAACCCCAAACATTCCCAGAATTACTTATCTCTAAATGTCCTATATACATGAATAAGATGATCTCTTAGGTATCTATAAGAGTCAATGTACAAGTTCAGATATTTTAGTCTTTCATAACTTAAATTTTTCACATCCATGGATGCCCTTGGTATATTTTCGCTGTACTCTTTCCAATTTACTCATGGTTGTTTTTTATAAGGTTTCCATATTGTTGTTCCATACTCAAGTTTGGATCTAATGTAACTAACAAACAATGACGTCATCATTTCTGATTTCCTATATTTTATAAATCTTTTTGTACAACCTATAGTTCTGTGACTATCAGTAACCAATTGGATGATATAATTACAAAAACTCAAAGGTGGATCTCCCCATATACTGAGTGTACAGTTTCAGTCACTGTTTGCGGTATTAAACATTCACCTTTCAATTTATATCTCCCAAATCTCATATACTTAGTTTTTGATGTATTTATCAACATATTAGTCTCCTGTGCCCAAATCGCAGCACAATTTTTCATTCATAGCTGTTACTATATTGTTACAGAACATCATGTTATAGGAGGTAATAGATCTGTTTTCAACATATGCATGCTGACCTATGGTTTCAAGCCTCAACCTGTCCAGTTCTGGCAATAACGTATCTAATATTACCTTCTCCATTATTTTTCTACATTATGAAAGTAGGCTTGAGTGGTGCTGCGGTAGCGTTGTCACCTCACAGTAAGACGCTGTCCAGGTCGATTCTCAGCTAGTGCGTCTTCTGCGTGGAGACATGCGTGAATTGGCGTACCTTCGTTGAAGGTTGTGCGTCAGGGCTGGCAACTCGGCACGTAAAAATCAACTACCAATCATTAGCGGACTGGAGTTCCGCTGTGGCGACCCCTAACCGGGAAAAGCCGAAAGACGCAACAACAACATGAAAGTAGGCTTGAGGGTCTATATGACATTAGGTGTGTCCTCCTCCCCTTTCCCATAAAGACACTTTTAATAAGTGCAAGCCTCCAATCTTGAGGAATCTCCCCATATTTACATGACCTAGTAAATAATAGACACAACGGTACTGTAAGTTCTTACTGAAGTGTTCTCAGGTCATTATTACTAATTCCATCTTCTCCCTGTGCTTTGTTTAGATCCATTTTGCTTAGTTCCTTTTCAGTGTAATCTAATTTGATTCCAGTATCTGAGGTTATCTGGATGTCACTAGGACAACTTATCACCCCCTTTGTGGAGCCAAACTGTTTTGCATAAGATTTTATAAATATATCTATAATCTGTTGTGTCTGAGAATAAATTTTAGAATCTACACAGTTTATCAATTTGTATGTCTTTACTCCTTCCACATCTTATGTATCTATAAAAAGGTTTCATATTATGCTCAATATCTTAATATAAATTTTCTTCAAATGTTTCTTGATCTTGTCTCGCACTATGCTTAATTTGTTTGTCCAGCTTGTTTATTTCAGTTTTCAAAGTTAATTTCGACCTCTCTTCCATTTTTTGTCTCTCACCTTAATCAGTTATCTTGTTCTTATGAAATATATCCCTCGAGATTGTATAATCTATTACCATCTGTAACATGATGTTTTGTATGGAAATCTATCCCCCTGACATTGTATGCCTACATCATGATGTTAAACATGTTTTTAATTTTTGCACTCAATTTCTCTTTCAAAACTTTTCACATTCCATCTGCAGTTTTTCCACTGAACATGTCGCTCCAGTTAGTTTTACATAGTGATTATTATGCTTGCATATAATCTGCAATTAATCTTCTGTGCATCAGTTTTGATTTCATTTTGGCAGATATAGCAACAAATTAACCTTTATAACCCCATGATCACTGCACATCAGTGGTGGTAAAACTTGATTTGAAGTAACAGTAATTTGTTTAGGAACACAGACAATGTCTAGTATGTTCTGTTCCCTGGTAGGTTTTTTTTACAGTCTGAAGCAATTGTTTCTGAACATAAGTTGTGAATAATTTCCTAACTAATGTTAAATTGATATTATACCATGACCCCCCATTAATATTCCAAAACGTGCACACTGATTGGCCAGCGTGCACGTTGTAAATCGACTTATACTAATGGAAAAAGGTCCGGTCGCCCGGACTTTTTCCATTAGTATAAGTCTTTTTTTAAAACACTGTCTCACTATGTTAAAAGAGTTTAATATAGTGACACAGGTTTAAAAAAAGCAACGGAGATCTCCGTTGCTTTTTTTAAAGCTGTCTCGCTATGTTAAACTCCTTTAACATAGCGACACAGTGTGTAAAAGCAACGGAGATCTTGCTTTCTCCGTTGCTTTTTTGTAAAACCTGTCTCGCTATGTTAAATGGGTTTAACATAGCGAGACAGTTTAAAAGCAACGGAGATCTCCGCTGCTTATTTTAAACCTGTCTCGCTATGTTAAACCCATCTAACATAGCGAGACAGGTTTAAGAAAAAAAGCAACGGAGAAAGCAAGATCTCTGTTGCTTTTTACTGTTTCGCTATGTTAAATGGGTTTAACATAGCGAGACAGCTTTAAAATAAGCAACGGACATCTCCGTTGCTTATTTTAAAGCTGTCTCTGTATGTTAAACCCATTTGGGAGGGTGGCCTAATGGTTGAGGTGTTTGCCTTACAAACACAAGGTATATGGTTTGAATCTCACAGGGGATAACTGGCTAGGCTTAAAGTGGCTCGCAAGGGCAGTTAGCCTAGTACTACTCTATGAACCTATGAATCTATAACATAGCGAAACAGTAAAAAAGCAACGGAGATCTTGCTTTCTCCGTTGCTTTTGGCCACAGCTCTGATGTACTGCGCAGGCATGCGCAGTACATCAGAACTGCCGCGGATGCCAGACAGCTGCGGAAGGGCAGCAAAGAGGCATTATACAATGCCATTATTTAAGAAAAGTAATTGTTTCTTTTCTTAAATAATGTCATAATATAATAGCAATAACTCATTTCTGGTGTAATGCGGGATTTACCCATCGGTTTTACCGGGCCTCGGGACCAAACCACGCCAACCGTGGGTAAATCCCACATTACCCACACCCAGGCGTGGGTTATTGCTATATTATTCCAATCTGTTTCTAGTAAATTTAAGTCCCCAGCTAATATTATTCTTCCGTCCTGTGTTTCATACAAGAAATGAATGAATTCCTCTAAGTCATCAGCACTTGACTTTGGTCATCTTAAATACTCCAGTGATTGTTATATATACCAGGGTTGTCTTTATTGTCACAGTTACACAGTCTATAGTATTGATGTTCTCACTGAACATGCAATAATCACAGGTCTCGTAACTGTCTTTAATCGCTGTGATAACACCTCCACCTGATTTTTTGTTAGAATGTCTGTTACAGTAAAAACATTTATACGCTGACAGAACTGGTTTCCAGTCATTGTTCATGAACCATGTCTCACAAATAGCAACATCAATCTTGTGGAAATGTAACACATTTTCCAATAAAAGAACTTTATTGTTAATGCTCCCAGCATTAACAATCAGAGATGCATTAGATGTTGCTATCTGTGAACTGTTAAATGTTCAACCTGGCAAAAATCCTGCCTGGTGTATGCTAAATATTGCAAAATATCTGCTGCAAAAGTTCTCTTCTCTGATCTTGACAAATGCACACTGTTCTGCCTGAACACGTGTGCCCAAAACTAGGCTTGGACGCTCTACACATTTTCATTTTTTAAAAGGGACATTTTTTCCATGTAGGTGTTTACCCAAAAAATCTTTTCAGAGTCAGTGTCAAGGGTGCAGTCCTTCTTTAGATGGTGCAGTCCTTCTTTAGATGGCACAGCAAACACATTTGTGATTTTAGTCATAATCTCATATTTTCTTCATAGAGTGGTTCTGTTCCACACTTTCGCTATATAGCATGCCTGATAAACATGACTGCTTGACAGATTGAAAATGTATGTTAAAAAGTGACAAAGCTGTGTTCAGGCACCAGCAAACTAAGATGCAGGCTTCCTTTAGACAGTTTGTGCCTGTATAAAAACTGTAAAAATAATATACAAAGGAGTACTTTGATAGGGAGAATCTGAATTCCAAGTCTCCAAAAACTTTTTGGAGTAAAAAAAGTTAAGCTACTTTGGCATGGTGGTAATACCCCACTTTCTGTCCCTCTCACAGTGCTAGGGATAAAGTCACAGCTATTCTTAAATTCTTTTGAGAAGGAATTACAGACAAATGAGTCAGAGCAGCACCATTTTATTTTATGAACTGAGAAACATTTAGTGAAAAAGTTCTACAGTCAGATTACTTGAATGAGTTGGTGAATGTGTGGTACAGATACAGAACAACCAATACTGAGGTAAGAAGTAGGTAATACAATGTGATCCATTCTATGGAGGCATAAAGCCTTGAATTCATCCTGGTCAACCTAGGTTTGATTAGTGGCTCAGGAATCTGAGTCACTGGCAGGGAAGAATGGGGGTGTCTATAACGGGGGTGGAAGCATGCACCTGGGCTAACCTCATCACCATCTGGTGGATGGGAGGGTTGTCTTAAAGGGGAGTAGGTGGGGGACATTAACTGAGAAACTGTGGAGGTAGGATGATATGCAAGCATGTCCCCATTGCTTGTTTGCCCCTGGACATAGAAAAGTGCACATAGGGGAGGTAAAGATGGGGCTTAATAGAAAACAAAAACTCCTTGGCCAGCTGTATGATGCTGCAGCAGCAGGCGCTCCAGTGTCTTCACTGAACCCTAGCATGGTTGGAGCGAGTCCAGGGAAGAAAGCAGTGCTGCATCAGATTTTACACTTCACTGTCTGATTCAGAGAGCTACAGAGAACACAGTTGTCATTCAAAGATATTGGCATAGTCTTCCTTGATAGTAATGTGGTCGGGCGTCTTATCTGCATGTGAGTTTAGATGTTCTTGATTTCTGTTACATTTTGGTGTCGTCTTTCACCCCGCCACCACCCCCATTACTTTTTCTCAGCTTCTTTTGATTTTCTTTTCTATAGCTTCTCTCTTCCTCCTCCTCATTGGTGAGTCAGTGCCAAGGGTTCTGTCATTCCTCCCAGTTTTTATTTATGCTCCCCCACTAGTGAAGGAGACCACATAGTGCAGTGGTAAACTCTTACCCTTGTTTTTTCCCCCCATCCTTCTTATCTCTCTTTTTCAATGCACTATTAATCATCAATACAATTATCCTTCATACAGTATGCTATACCTTAGTTAAGTATCGTAATGTGCAATACCCCGTATCCTAGTGTGAGTGGTAATTAACACAAAGGTCTCCCCTTTCATGTCACTACTGTATGTGGTATCAAATTCATCTAATACATTGGCTGTGGTCAAAAGTGTACCTATGTTAGGCATTGCTGTTATATATGTGGAGTAACATAAGTCAGTATACTATCTGTCTTATCTAATTATGTAACATTTGTGCTTGGTCTACATTTGTGTCTATGTTTTATCTGTGCAGTTGTAACATAAGCAATTTCTTGCAGGATCAATAAAGTATTTCTGATTCTAATTGAACTACACCTTCAGTCTAACGATTTATTATTTTGCTATGTTCACCTCTGT
Source organism: Protopterus annectens (assembly GCF_019279795.1). Classification (NCBI taxonomy): domain Eukaryota; kingdom Metazoa; phylum Chordata; order Ceratodontiformes; family Protopteridae; genus Protopterus; species Protopterus annectens. The sequence continues at coordinate 486,824,257 of NC_056729.1, forward strand.
TTTGTATTTTGTAACCTGAATGCTGACTAATGTATTACACGCATTACTAATCACTCACTGATCAAATGGACTTGCTAAGTTTCCACGTTAATGTAAATTCTAAATATATTTATAATGTTTATTGCTGTAGTTCTCATTATTGCATTTAAAAATTTGCTGTTCCTTTAAACTTGCTAGCTCTTATAAATAGGATTTCTTAAGAATGAATGCACAGAGTTAGTAATGTTTATTTAAATGCATGCAAATACTTGTTTGGATATAAGTTGCTGGAAGCTGTCTATATATATATATATATATATATATATATATATATATATATATATATATATACACACACAGACATACATATATGCAATAACATTTTGAAATTCTCTTCTGTTGTTTAAGGAAATGGAACCCGATTTTGACAACTGTGCAGTTTGTATTGAAGGGTACAAGGCAAATGATATAGTGAGGATCTTGCCATGTCGGTAAGTTTTTTTTTAGTCATTTCAAGAATATCTTAATTGGTGATCTAGAGAGAGTGCTGTTTTTTCCTGTATGTTTTGATTTATAAATCAGAAGTCATTGTGCAATAAAAATTATAATTAAATGCAAGACTTGGCATATATTTTTATAACTTTTTAGGGCATTTTTTACTTTCCAGGAGTGAGTACATCTCTGAAATACTGGAGGTTGTAAATGTCTTCTGATAAATAAAATAAAAAATGCAGAAATGAGGTGGCTAAAAGCAGCAAATATAATTTAATACCAGGTTAACACTTTCACATCAATGATGCTTCTTCAGACCATGTACAAAACACTCACTACATCCTTCTATAAATATATATATATATATATATATATATATATATATTTAATTCATCAATTAAGCAATAATGTAATGCAATCAAGGTCTTAAAGTCAACTCACATCTTTTGCCATAGATAAATACACACACACACACACACACATATATATATATATATATATATATATATATATATATATATATATAATGTATATAGGAAACACACATAAATGCATATATATATATATATATATATATATATATATATATATATATATATACATATAAAATCAAGCCTGATGCTTAATAAAAATTACTAATAAATAAAACATATACAATTCATACAATACACATATATAAAAAATATATATTCATTTTAGGGGTCTAGCTTTTAGATGGGGCTTAATAGAAGCCCTATCATTAAGGCCAGGGAATGTATATGCTTCCAGTTCTAATATCCACCTTAATTCACTTTGAATGGCCATATTTTTACAGGCCTAAGAATCAAGTTAATACAGTCTGTAAAGATAGTCACATTCGTAAAGCTGTGAGTGATGAAATAAGTACTGTTCCTTTAACTAGCATTAGCACTGAACTAGAAACTACAGAAGATACCAACGATAAGCATATAGAAGCACGAGCATTAAATGGATTGAAGGATCACGTCTCTCAAGTGGAGAGATCAATTAATCATGGTTCCTGATATTACAGATATTTTGCAAGTTAATAATAAGCCACTAGGCCAGAAAGCAGTTAGAAGAAAAGAGAAAAAAGACCAGCAGGTTTTTTCATCTCCACCCCTGCCAATTCGACAAATGGACTATAACCAATATCATTGTTCAGTGAGCAGGGGGAGGAAATGGAGGCTACCATCGTGAGAACGGGATACAAACCACAGCATAAAAAAGATGTGGGAACAACGGCTGTTGAACAGTCATTAATTTACAATTTATCAACTAAACATTTAACCAAACATGAAGTGGGCTTGTTGCAACTAGGGCTTTCATTTATACCAGCCGCCGGTATGGACATTACCAATACTATTTTGGACATTAAGGTATTTGCACATAATGTAATGCTTAAAACAATGTTTAAAGATTCTGAAAAGCCATGTATTAACTTTAAAAAGCTTAGTACATTTATTCCTGGATTGAATGCCCCTTTAGAGATGTTCTGCAATGTCTTTGAAGCTGAATTAAGGCAAGTAACAGCTTGAAGAAGTAGGACAAGTTGTGAAGGATTTTGTAACTTAAATAGTAGTGAGAAAGAAGCACTAGATAATTTGATTAATGATCCCACTGTCATTATCCATCCAGCAGATAAAGGGGGTGGGATAGTTATATATGATACAGTAAAGTATAAAGAAGCAATGTTTTCTATGTTTAATGATCAGGATGTACATAAGAAGATTTCTTTGATGCATGTAGAGCATTTATGTGAAAGTATATACAGATCTCTTAATGATTGTTTTCTCAGTAATATCATTGCTAAAGAATTACTCGATTATTTTGTAGTATTGCACCTATTAGTACCCATAATCCAAGGTCAACCCAAAGTACATAAACATACTTCACAACCACCTCTAAGGCCAATAGTAGCAGGCCAAGGATGGGTAACTTAACCTATTTCCATCTATGTTGAAAATAATTTAAGACCAGCATTAATGAAGTCAGCCAATATAATATGTGATACTAAACAATGTATTTATGACCTACGATGACGGGAAATAATGAAAAATTAATGGGAAGTTATCTTGTAGCTCTTGACGTAAGTTCTCTATTTACAATTATACCACATCTATATGGTATAGAAGCTGTTAACAATTATTTAAGCTCTGACAAATATATGGTCAGGGTAAAATTGACCTGATGTGCATGTTATTAGAGATGGTATTAGACAATAATGTCTTCTTGTTCAAGGACACCTATTTTTTGCAACTACTTGGCGTAGCTATGGGCACTTCGTGTGCCAATAGCTACACCAGTATAGTGTTAGCATATGGGAAGAGAAGTATTTGCTAAGTAATAGAGACTATTCTGAGCACATTTTTCTATATAAAAGATTTGCAGACGATTTGGTATTGATTTGGACAGGAAGTATAGAGCTGTTACATAATTTCCTGTCATATATAAATAAAACCACTGATTTTTTTAAGATTTACATATACTATTTCTAGTACACAAATAGAATTTCTTGATATTACCATAAGGAAGAATGTGAATGGATATTTTTCTACAGAATTACATAGGAAAAAATGTCATAAAAATAATATATTATATAGAGACAGTATGCATCCCTCTCATATATATATATAAATATTATCAAAGGACAAGCTGTGCATATTTCAGGATTGGACAGTGAAGAAATTAAATTTAGAGAAGATATCAGCACGTTTGGAGATGAGTTGCTAGAGCGTGGATACAATTATGGAGAGATACGTAGAGGTATACAAGAAGTAAAAAATGTGAGAGGTGATAGAGCACAACCTTATATGCATGGTCCAAGATTGAATCAAGACAAAATACCCAGAAAGAGTCATGGTAATAATGAAGTGAAAATAATACTAGAATATTCCAACATTGTAGATTGTGTTAGACAAATTATTAATAAGAATTGGTTTGTATTGCAAGCTGATACTGAAATTAATCAGGTAATCAATAACAGACCACGATTTAGCTGTAGGAACAAAAAGAACTTAAGAAGACTTTTATGCCATGATAATAAGTCCAATGAGACAGTTGTAAGAGGGTTGCAGAAATGTGGTTGTTGCAATATTTGTGAAGTACTAGCATTAGATAATTTTACATATCCCAAGACTAACAAGGAATACAAGTTTAAAGTCTCAGCCAATTGTGCAACAAAAAACAATTTATTTAGCTACCTGTAATTCTTGTAGCTCATTTTACGTAGGTATGACTAATAGGATGCTGAGGGAACGGGTTAGGGTCCATTTAGTAGCCATGAGGAATCATGATGTAGAAAGAAGTGCACGTCTAAGCACTCAGCTATGTTTAATTATACACATAGATTTAGTTTTAGAGTGATACAGTGTTTGAGACCAAGTTTAAGACTAGGACATTTGAAAAATTTGACAGAACAATGTGAATTAAGGTGGAAATTAGAACTGGAAGCAGATAGATTCCCTGGCCTTAATGATAGGGCTTAAAGCTAGACCCCTAAAATGAATATATATTTTATATGAGTGTATTTTATGAATTGTATATGTTTTATATGTTAGTAATTGTTATTAAGCTACTATGCATCGGGCTTGATATTATATGTATATGCATTTATATGTGTTTTTTATATACATTATATATGTATGTGTATTTATCTATGGCAAAAGATGCGAGTTGACTTTAAGATCTTGATTGCATTACATCATTGCTTAATTGATGAATTGAATTCATATATATATATATATATATATATATATATATATATATATATAAGGATGTAGTGAGTGTATTGTACATGGTCTGAAGAAGCATTGTTGATGTAAAAGCGCTAACCTGGTATTAAATTATATTTGCTGCTTTTAGCCACCTCGTTTCTGCATTTTTTATTTTATTTATCAGTTTGTTGTGCAGTTGAGGTCCACAGTGGCATTGTTGCTAGTTATATATGTCTTCTGCCAACACAATACATCAGTTTAATGGTATTTTGGCAAACAGCCTGCAAGGAATAACATAAACCACCACTCTTTCCCATTTTAGAACAAAGCTGCTCCAATGAAACACTTTATCTAATCATTCAATTAACTTACTAAATGAACATACTTAAATAAACATACTCCCATACAAAATTTCCCATGAAATACCTAAAGATATGAATTTAGACATAAATTTAAATGTGTAAAGTTATCAATATTATTTAAAGTGTATTTATGGGCTATGGATTTGTATTTCATGGGAGATTTTGTATGGGAGTATGTTTAAGTATGTTCATTTAGTAAGTTAATTGAATGATTAGATAAAGTGTTTCTTTGGAGCAGCTTTGTTATAAAATGGGAAAGGGTAGTGGCTTATTTTATTCCTTGAAGGCTGTTTGCAGAGGTACCAGAAGTACCATTAAATTGGATTGTGTTCCCAGTCACTGCCTCTTGAGTGTATTTTATGTTAGTTTTCCTTGTTGCTATGTGTTGAATTTTGATCTTCTTATTATGTTTCTGGAGGGAGCTTCTGCTGTTCCTGATATTTTTCGTGCAGAAGTTAATGAGGAGTCTGCTGGTAACAAGGCATTTTTTTCAGGAGTGGCTAAAGGAGAGGGAATATAAACTGGCAGGCATGGATCCCTGGACTGGCTTTAATTTGGGGATCTTCACAGCTGTTTTGAACAATTAGAATGCTTTGTCATGAATGATTTGACTTTATTTTATGACAACATGCTATTAGAAAATTATTTGGACTTGAAAATTACCCCTAGGGGTCTCCGTGTTGAAAAATTGCCTGCCTTTGATTTTACTGATGATGAAGCCGATTTATTGGATGAGTGGAAGCAGGTTTCCACTCAATGTACGTTAAATTGGCTTCAGATTTTAGTTAAGAAGAATAAGACTCCAAAGCAAAAAACACAGCATCAATGGGACCAGACGGTGCCCCGGGCTGCGTCCTACATGAACTCCAAGAAGAGCTAAACCCAAACATAAAACTACTGTTCAATCTCAGCCTTACTACAGGATATGTGCCCAAAGAGTGGCGTACAGCAACAGTGGTCCCTCTCCATAAAGGTGGTGCCTCAACGGATCCTGGAAACTATCGCCCCATAAGCCTGACTAGCTTGGTCTGCAAAACTATGGAAAGGATCATCATGGACCTCATAAATAAAGATATTGGGGACGTACAGACACTGGATCCTACCCAGTTCAGCTTTGTTAAGGGCAGATCCTGCCTCTTAAACCTGGTTGATTTCTTTGAAACAGTCACCAAGGCCATTGACGAGGGGAAGGTGGTCCACACAGCCTACCTGGACCTCGCAAAAGCCTTCGATACAATACCCCACTCGGGCATTATAGATAAGCTCACCAGCTTAAATATAAACCCCTATGTCACTAGATGGATTACAAACTGGATCAAGGACAGAACCCACATGGTTAGAATTGCTGGAGCCATGTCAGACTCCAAATCAGTTACAAGTGGTGTCCCACAAGGCTCAGTCCTGGGACCTCTCTTGTTCAGTATATATTTCTCGGAGGTACAGGCCAACATGGAAGGACTGTGGCTGACCAAGTTTGCAGATGACTGCAAACTGGGCGCCATAATCGACTCTCCAGCCGACACAAGCATTCTCCAAAAGGGCCTCATAGAAACAGACAACTGGTGCCAGAGCCATGGCCTGAAGCTAAATGCCAAAAAGTGTATAGTCATCCCCTTTGGCAAAAACAAAGTGCCCACAAACTACCACATAGGTGGTAATCCATTAAGTACAGAAGAAGTAATTAGGGACCTGGGGACCCAAGTTGATAGCAATCTCTCATTTGACAACCACGTGGCCAAAGTGGTTAGAAAAATATTTTATATAGCCCACCTAATCATGAAGGGATTCACATCTAGATCAGGGGAGGTCATTGTGCCTCTTTACTCATCCCTCATCAATCCCATAATTGAGTACAATGCCCCTTTTGGGATGTACCTTACCAGACACCTGCAGCAACTGGAAAGACCCCAAAAGTACCTCACCAAGAGGATCAAAGGGCTCAAACAGATGCCATATGCTGCCCGGTTAAAGAAACTCCAGCTCTACTCAGTGGCATACCGCCTGTTCAGAGGTGATCTGTGCCTGACGTATAGCCATGTCCAACCCGGAATTAATGGACATGCTGCACCTCAGAAAATCCAAATCCCATCGAGCTACGCGCTCGAGACTTGAACCTCAGCACTGAAATAAATAGGACATGCTGGAGGGACAGATTCATAACCCAGAGGCTCCCTTCACTCTGGAATAAAATCCCAGTCCAGGTTAGGCAGAGTCCCTCATTGACTCTCTTCAAGAGGAATCTTGATGAGTGGATGGGAGATCGTAGGTTTACCCTGGGTATCACTTCTGTGTCACTGTTAGACAGAGGCACAGTATACTAACCTCGAAAAAGGGCATAGCAAAATTAATTTAAAATGGGTGGCGAAAGCCAAACACATTCTGGCTAGGCTTATAAATGCCCTAGGGCAGATAGCCTAGTATGAACCTATGAAATGGTCCAGTATAATTTTGAGGAGTTACAAGATTTGTTGGCTAAAGAAACGACTGAGCAGCCCTTTATTGAGTCTATGAAGTGCATTAAAGTTCATTTGTGTAAGGTTGAGAATGAGGTTGTTGAACGGAAGAAAAAGAAGCTGAACTGTGATATTTCCGACTTTAGTAAAGACCTTGTGTTTCTATGGCAACGGAAGTACAGAAGAGGGTGGGCGATCACCAAAGTTGTTGGTGATAGGTCATTTACATCACGTGATTCTTCTGTCTCTTCTGGATCTGAAATGCAGCCGGGGAAGAAGAACGTTTCGTTTGAGGATATTTGTCAGTTAAGTGAGATGGAGCAGACTTTGCTGAAAGATTTTCAACAAAAGGATAAGGGCCAGAATCAGAGAAATCGAGGGGGCAAGAAGAAATGATGAAGTGGTGGTGTTGCGGCAAGATAATGTTGGTGCCATTGCTGTTTTTTCATGGTCAGCATTCTGTCTGTAAATACTTTCAAGCACAAACTGGGACAAATTATTTTTCTAGTTGTGCATTGGAGGAGAATATGGTTTGTGTGCCTGAACAGTTACACATTATAAACTTATCGAATACCGCCGTGACTAAAGACATGGAAAGTTTGTTGTTGAAAGGGAGCAAGTTTTTTCATACTTGCTTTCCATCTTTGGCAGATGTTATTTTGGACATTAAAACGTTTTATAGAAAATTATATTTGAGTGTATTTTGAAGGTAAGAAAGCATTTAATGAAATTGAAAATGTTGAATTGTTTAATATGGAAGACTCTTTATCTGACATGTCTGTATATGAGAATTAATTTGTTGATGTTTCTGATGATGAGGGTGAGGGGAAGACTGTTTATTTCACTGATTATGGGAAATTAATGATTCCTCATTTTTCTAACCCTAATACTTTTATTCCTCCCAGATGCTCAAATGTTGTGCAAAGCTTTGAAAGGGTGTTATGTAAAAAAAGGAAAGTCTGAATATCAAAGGTTCATTAAATCTAGAAGAGTTTATAGTTTGTCTAAAGAAGAATGGGAAACTTTAAATCATTCTAGAAGTTATGAATCTGGTGTAGTTTACTGTCAGGCAGACAAGGGATGTAATTGGGTATTGTTTTCTAAGGAAAAGTATAATAAAATGGTTTTTGATCTGTTAACAGGATCATAATATGAAAAAATAGCAAGTAACCCTGTGAAACAATACAACAATCATTTGAGGGAGGTTTTGGATAAAGGTGGAAGACTGGGCTTTTTCTCGGATGGGGATGTGAGTAAATTTTTTGTCACGTTTACCAAAGACCCAGGTTTTTATGCCATTTCCAAAGTGCATAAAAACATGGTTGACCCCCCCCCCCCGGGAAGACCTATTGTGGCAGGTTTACGGTCATTTTTGCAAAATGTTGGGATTTTGTTGGCTTTTCACCTGAAATGTTTTTTTATCGAGAATTCCTTCTCATATTAAGTGTACAGGTGATATTTGTCAGGAAGTGAGGGAAATTCAATGGTGTGAGGATTTATATTGGGCAACAGTAGATATTAAAGCATTATACGTTAATATTAAAAGAAGGTGGGGGTTAGAAGCGGTTCATTGGATGTTAGGGGAAGGACCACGTGCAGCCTTTTTGGTGGAACTGTTAAGAGTTTTGTTTAACACATAATTATTTTTATTTTGGGGGTGATTTATTATTTTCAGAAGGAAGGTACAGGGATGGGGGCTTCTTTTGCCCCCAGTTATGCTATTATTTTTATGGCTTTTTTTGAGAATATATTTATTCTGTGGAATTTTTTGTTGAAAATGTTTTTTTGTTTAGACATTACATTGATGATTTGATTTTTGTATGTAGAGGAAATTTGGAAGAGTTTTCAGAATTTATTGATCAATTGAACTACATTGAACTGGGGTTGCAGTTTACCTTTGCTGTTGACAGAAATAATGTTCAATTTTTGGATGTGAAATTTTATGTTGGGGAGAATTTGAAGGTAGAGCATTAAGCCCACTACTGTTAATAATTTCTTACAGGCTAGTAGTATGCAAACATCTCATTTGATGGAAGCATTACCTGTGGGGGAATTTAAAAGGATTTATAATAATACTTCTGATAAAAAGGTTAGTAGTAGGGGAGTTTAAGAAGGTGGAACAAAAATTGTTGCAAAGGGGCTGTTCTAGGGATAGCCTGAGAAAAGCTAAGGATAGTGCGTTAAATGTGGGGGCAGTAGTAGTTGATATGGTTTTTCTAAAAAAACATTTTTCTGTTCAGGATACAGAAAGGCAGGGGAAGGAATTGTTTTTTTGTGACTAAATCCTCCCTTTTTTTCCAATATTTTGAAGGGGCTAGTGAAGGATCTGTGGCCAGTGGTGTATGAAGATGAGCAGTTAAAGCATTTGTTTCCTGCAAAAGTTACATTTTATTATGGAAGAGATTTGAATCTGAAGGAGTTGTTAAACATTGAACACTTTGAACTAATAGGGCAGGTGCAGGAACCTTCCCTTGTGGAAGATGTAAGTTGCATTCTAGGATTAAAAACATTTCAGGTAGGAAGATTAATGGAAAATTGTTTTGTTCTGTAGGGAGGTTTTCATATACTTCATGTGGGGCAGTTTATATTTTAGGGTGTGGGTCCACTCCTGTGAGACAGTATGTAGGACAAACTAAGTGCATGGTTATGGTGAGGATTCTTGAGCAGCTGGGCAATATTAAAAATAGGAATTTAGATAGCCCAGTAGCTGAACATTTTATTAATGCACATGGGTGCTCTGATGCCAGTTTCTTTTGTAGTGTTTTGGCTACACCATTTCTTGATAGAGGTGGTGATTTTTTAGCCAGTTTGTTAAGAATGGAAAGTAGATTTATTCTGAATTATAATACTTTGAAACCTAAAGGTATGAATTTAGATGGAAATTTGAATGTGTGATGTCAACAGTATTATTTAAAATGTATTTATGGGCTATGGATTTGTATTTCGTGGGAAATTTTGTATGGGAGTATATTTATTTAAGTATGTTCATTTGGTAAGTTAATTGAATGGATTAGATAAAGTGTTTCATTGGAGCAGCTTTGTTATAAAATGGGAAAAGGTGGTGGCTTATGTTATTCCTTGAAGGCTGTTTGCTGAGGTACCAGAAGCACCATTAAATTGGATTTTGTTCCCATTCACTGCCTCTTGAGTGTATTTTATGTTGGTTTTCCTTGTTGCTGTGTGTTGAACTTTGAACAATACATCCGTTTCCAGAATCAGTGAATATTGTTGCTTCCATAATGAGGTAAATTTTGAAAAACTGACATCTTACTCTTGCAGTACTTGACAACAAAATGTCATTTACCTGGAAATGTGACCATACCAAGTTCAAGTGAAAACCCCTACAGTTTAACAAGAGTACACCTTGGCTTGAAAGCTGTAAGATCTTCATCAGGTTGAGATTCAGCTTGTTAGTGTCTACATATATCCTTGGCTTCCTGTCACAACTGTGAGGTCAGAAATTGCAGATACTGCTGCTTCAAAAAATAAATTACAATAGCCACCTGGAGATGGAAATGTTGGCTCTAGATGATGGTCACTGTTGATGTGATGCCTCAACCCATATGCAAAAAAGAAAAGGGAAAAAGAGGGATATGGATGGATGGATACACCAACAAAAAAGTTAAAATACGCAGCAGGGTTTAACTCACTGTTTCTTCTTTAAAGTATTTTTATGGCGACTGTGCCATTGTGTATCCCAATACCCTCAGTACATGTATTTAGTAATTCCTAGATCTTGCTACCTTGGAAAAGGGGGACTATTCTGAGGTGTATCAACCTTGGAATGTGTGTATAGTGTCCTATGTTTGTGGTTGTAGTTTTCCTTGTTGGGGACCTCTAAAGTTGCTTATTGTGTATTGCATCTGGTTTGCAAGGATGTACTCAGTCATCAGGGATGTAATTTAATAGCTGCATCCTGAATAACTGTTAGTTAAGTCTTAATTGTTTGGATTTACAAATAGAGTACTAAACATATTTATGGCATATTTAATTTCATGTAGTTCATAGACTATAATTTGTGCACATCAACATTCAGGTAGTCAGTGAAACTGCAATGCATTTCTCACAACGGCTAATCTGCCAGTATGCTCCCTCCTCCTTTACCACATGCACTTGGAAAAACTTGATTCCTTGATGTGGTTTTCACAAGATTTATTTGAGCATGATAAGAATGCATTAAATCTGTACTGTTCTGTTGCCATTCCTTGTTGCAAAGTTGTGTCTTTTTTCATTGTGTTTGACTTACTTTGATTACTTACTTTTTTGATTTTTGGCCACATTTTCTTGAATTTCCTTTAAAAGGCCTTTCCCCCTCAGTAGTCCTCAGTGGCTGTAGGGTGGTGTTTAAGGAACTGATGGAGAGGTTTATAGTACGTGCTTGTTTACTGGTATGTAAATTATAGCAGTAAAATATATTGCTTAATTCAAAATCTGTAGTGCCATGGAGTGTAACTTGTATGTTTCTGATGTATCTTGTAGTTTTTAAAGTGCTGCTTGTTCTGAAAAGATGAATCAGTGTACGTTAACTTTCATATATTTGCTTGTTTCACTTCGGTTGTCAGCTTGCTTAGCTATAAACACTATAACATCTTTCTCATTAAAGCTAGGAGATACTGGCCTAATCTTACTCAATAGTTTCTTGATAGGACCACTGTTTGGCAGTCTTTGCAAGTGTTATGCTTTTAGCTTTTCAAAGGAGCAAGTGGATTTTCAGGAATGGTCATATGTTCCAGTTTGGTTTTGATCCTGTTCCAGACTTTCTATAGCCTGTACTTCTGCTAATATTTAGGCATGTTGTGTCAATATTTTTAAATATTTTATATGCAGCTTATGACAGGCAGCCTGTCTTTAAGAAGGTAATTGAGAATGCTGATGTATTGTTTATTCATTTATTTATGTGTTTATTTACTTATTTTATTTATTTTTGGTGCATAAGGGCAAGGTTTAGTGAAATGCCCTTTTCTGTATGCTATTCAGCATTATTCTGCTAGGTAATGCAGAGGTTATTTGTCCTGTCTTACTGTGCTTGGTTATCTGCTTTAATTCTCAGCTGGAGGGAGGCTTCTGTGCACAATCTGCATGTCCTCCCCTTGTCTTTGTGGAGTTTTGCCAGGGTCTGTAGTTCTGTCCCATATGTCAAAGACATTCCAGTAAGTGAATTGGCATCCTCAGCATTACCCATGGTGTGTGTGTTTGAATACTGTGAGGGACTGGGATATATGCCTTTTGATAGCTGCTTGCAGAATAGGCTTTGGCTCCCATGTGATCCTGAAAAAGTTCAAAAGAAGTACTAGGCAGTGGAAGAGTGTGTGCTTTTGTCCTGGTTTATTTGGAATAAAAAAGTATTTTGTACTCTGAGAGTGATTGGTTATGTCTTAAACTCATTAGCAGTATTCTTGGAAAAGCCTCTAACATACTGTAGTACATTACTGAAGATTAGTAGGCATTAATTAGTAGGTAGACATTAATGTGATTATTGTTAAATAACTTTTTTGAAAACTTTCTTGTAGCTTCACTTATGGTTTTGTTTTGAATAAGATGAACGTTTTACAACGTGAATAAAGTTTGCCATTTTATTATGGTCATATGAAGTCAAAGAGCTCTGTTTATTTATAGGTGGGTTGTATGCTTACTATTAATGTTGTGCAGTTATGTTTTAGTAGTTACAGTTCTGTTTATCTGTAGACCTGTGTTAAGCCAAACATTTATGGATGAATAATTTATATGCTTTTGCCTTATTGCTGTATAATTTGATATGCCCAGTCATGTAGCCCAAGGACTATGCATATGCTACACATCTAGGCCATGCGTTTTAGAAATATGCAAGATTGCGGAGTACTGTTTCATACATGTGCAGCGACTGGACATTGCATTTAAGAACTTTGTCCAGAGGTTTTTGGAAACTATGAAAACAATTCTTTATTCCTTTGGTAACTAGCTAAGTGCACTAATTCAGTCTGGGGTTTTTGTGGGCAGACTTTGATTAAAAAGACTATGACTGTCTGTTGAAAAATAGTTACAGAATTTGAATGACACTCTTGTTTGTAGGGAGCAAAGGCCTCCTACTGTGTTGTTTAGGAGAGCTCTGCCCCTTTACTAAGAAACATGTGTCAGAATTGTACAATGAATGGACATTGCATCTAACAACTTTTTCCAGAGTGCTTTTTGAAAACCACACAAACAATACTTTATATAATTCTTTGGTAACTAGTTAAGTGCACTGATTCAGTCTGGGGATCTTTGTGGTCATACTTTGGTTGAAAACACTATGACTGTCAGCTGAAAAAAAGTTAGACGTTTGAATGTCTATCTTGTTTGTAGGAAGGAAAGCCCTATTACTGTACTGTGTAGGAGAGCATTGCCCCCTTTACTAAGAAATCTCAAATGCACTGATCTCATGTGTAGTAAGCAAGCCTCTTTGAGCTTTTGTGATTTCTGAGTGATTGGATTCTGTCAGTGTTGTAGGTCACTTAGCTGAGACCACATTCAGATGAACTGGCATGATTTTTACAGTGAAAAGGGAACATTCAGCAGCTACTGGGGAAAAGTCTCTTACTTTTCATAAAACTAGTTTTACAGGCTCCATACCATATACCTGAACTAACAGCAGATCATACAAGCGGTGATTTTAACTTCTCAGGCCAGATTCAAACTTTCAGGTTACTTAGTTTTGTGTTATGTCAGACCATGCCACTGAGCAGACTCAACTTGCAGTTTAGAAAGAAAGCTCAAAACAGGGCTGTTAATTCCTGGAGAGCATGTGGTTACCCAAGCAGCCTGATTATAAGGCTGGCATTGTGCTGATGCCAGGGAGAGACATGGGTAATTGAAGAACTCCATATATGGCTGTGCAAGGCCAGTTGTAAATTAAAAGCAGTATCCAAATGTTTGAGTTCTAGTACTAGTTACAACTGTCCAAAAAGCAGGGGATTGAACTCACTGTCTTCTGATGTCAGAGCAGGGTCTGCAGAGCTATTGATGTGTGACATGTTAGTGATTAGAAAAAAAAAAGTTCATCTAGGAAGAGGAGAAGACCAGCTAAGTATGCCTCATTCATACATTTTTTTTTCAGATATATGCCAAACCAATTATGGCCAAGTTAACATTCTCTATTAACTCAAACACAGAGTTAAAAATTACCCAGTGGATGAAGTATGTTTTAAGAGTATGTGAGAACTTAATGAAGCCTCTGCTCCAGTAATTAATTTCTAGGACAAAGTTGTCAAGATCAGATTTTATTGAGTTTTATTCATTCATTCAATGAGTTTGCTTCCTGTAGATTTCATTAGAAATGGTGCTTCCCGGAATATTTTGTATACTCCTAACCCAGCATTGTGAAGGGCTTTATTTTACCCTCTATACCCCTCCCCACAACTAATATAAACTTCCTTCAGAATCACATTTCTGTGGAAGGGGTCAGACTTGACCAAATAAGAGTTCAACTAGCTTACCCTAAGAAATAAGGGACATACCCATGACTCCTACATTATTGTTGTTTTAAGGAGGGATGGGAGTATTTCTGATATTTATCATATTTAGCAGTTTTAAATGATAAGAATTGGTAGTGTTATGAAATAATTATCAGACTGTGATTTTAACTTGCAAAAAACAGCATTCATTTCACATGGCATAGTATCTAGTTATCTGAGAAGTGAAATGAAAAATAGACCTTTGTTGCAGAGCTTTGCTGAACTGCCTTAGGAGTTTGGTTTGGATGATTTTCAGGAATGTACATTTAAGTATGACTTGTGTCTAAATGTCAAACAGTGCAGCTAAGCTCCAAAATATTGCAGTTCTTTGGTGCCTTTGGGGTTAGTTGTCGAACGTGGTTGTTACCAGCACTGCTCCTCTAACACAAACAGTGAGTGTGATGGATGTGCTTTTCATGGTTTGATGTTTCCATCGTACATGGAGAACAGTGACATTAATGCTGTATGTTGTAAAAGTGCAGTAACTGTTATCAAGCTGTTGTGTAACGCCACCAGGTACAAATACATTGAAAAGCAACAAATGAAATGTTGCTTCATAAATCACAGTTTTGATAACTCTGCAGACTGTGAACTACTCAATATTTAATCTTAGGTAACTTTTGAAACCATGGCATATGGAGAAAATGTCACATTTTGTACTGGTCCTTAAAAAAATACAGTTTAGGAGCATTGTGTCTATAAAAGTAAGACCCTGAGAAAAGGAAAATATATTAAGTTCTTAAGTGGAATTGTTGCCATCTGTGGCTGTGAATGGTGTATTTGTGAGCATTTTACAGTTTCTTTTTTGTAGCCCTGCAGTGACTGGAGAAAGTCTTTGTATTTGCCCCTTCTTTCTGATTCTGGATGTGGTGTAATTTATGACTTCTTTGTGGACACTAATTTGCAGTTTCATGTTGGCGTTTTATGAAATTAAACATTAATGGTGGTTGTGTGCTGTTGTTTCAGAGTTCAAATACACTTCTGGTCTGCCATCAAAATGCTGCAAGATATTTGTCCCTGCTGATCTGAGAATGTAGCTGAGATATTGGCTTGCTCAGTCCTTGTTTTCTGACACTTAGTGGCAAAGGTTTTTTTTTCCCTTCAAAAGTTTAGGGATTAAATAGCAGCAGGCCAAGATTTGCTTCAAGTGTTTTGGAACTGTTGATATGATGACGCATGCTGCCATTGTTGCAGCATCTTCTCTCATTGTAGGTGAGAAGTGTGTTTTTAAGGTTGTAATGCTGCATCTTTGGTTTTGGTGTATGTTTCATATTCTATACAATGATTTATGAAGATAAAGTCCAGGTTCTCCATAATTCTTGAGTTCTCAACAGTCCCATGACATGCTTTATATATCTTTTTATCCATTTGACACAAAATCTAGAATGTACAGAAAAGTTTAAGAAGTGATTTACTGTTTTTAAGATTGTGAAGTACTCCTGTAAGTTTCCTTTTTGTCACCTCTGTATCGCTGGTTGGGATTTTGTGTTGTGCAAGAAAGGCTTTCTACCAGATTCATAGGTTCATAGGTTCATACTAGGCTATCTACCCTAGGGCATTTATAAGCCTAGCCAGAGTGTGTTTGGCTTTCGCCACCCATTTTAAATTAATTTTGCTATGCCTTTTTTTGAGGTTAGTATACTGTGCCTCTGTCTAACAGTGACACAGAAGTGATAGCCGGGGTAAACCTATGATCTCCCATCCACTCATCAAGATTCCTCTTGAAGAGAGTCAATGTGGGACTCTGCCTAACCTGGACTGGGATTTTATTCCAGAGTGAAGGAAACCTCTGGGTTATGAATCTGTCCCTCCAGCATGTCCTATTTATTTCAGTGCTGAGATTCAAGTCTCTCGAGCGCGTAGCTCGATGGGATTTGGATTTTCTGAGGTGCAGCATGTCCATTAATTCCGGGTTGGACATGGCTTTATACGTCAGGCACAGATCGCCTCTGAGCAGGCGGTATGCCACTGAGTAGAGCTGGAGTTTCTTTAACCGGGCAGCATATGGCATCTGTTTGAGCCCTTTGATCCTCTTGGTGAGGTACTTTTGGGGTCTTTCCAGTTGCTGCTGGTGTCTGGTAAGGTACATCTCAAAAGGGGCATTGTACTCAATTATGAGCCTGATGAGGGATGAGTAAAGAGGTACAATGACTTCCCCTGATCTAGATGTGAATCCCTTCATGATTAGGTGGGCTATATAAAATGTTTTTCTAACCACTTTGGCCACGTGGTTGTCAAATGAGAGATTGCTATCAACTTGGGTCCCCAGGTCCCTAATGACTTCTTCTGTACTTAATGGATTACCACCTATGTGGTAATTTGTGGGCACTTTGTTTTTGCCAAAGGGGATGACTATACACTTTTTGGCGTTTAGCTTGAGGCCATGGCTCTGGCACCAGTTGTCTGTTTCTATGAGGCCCTTTTGGAGGATGCTTGTGTCGGCTGGAGAGTTGATTATGGCGCCCAGTTTGCAGTCATCTGCGAACTTGGTCAGCCACAGTCCTTCCGTGTTGGCCTGTACCGCTGAGAAATATATACCGAACAAGAGAGGTCCCAGGACTGAGCCTTGTGGGACGCCACTTGTAACTGGTTTGGAGTCTGACATGGCTCCAGCAATTTTAACCATGTGGGTTCTGTCCTTGAGCCAGTTTGCAACCCATCTAGTGACATAGGGGTTTATATTTAAGCTGGTGAGCTTATCTATAATGCCCGAGTGGGGTATTGTATCGAAGGCTTTTGCTAGGTCCAGGTAGGCTGTGTGGACCACCTTCCCCTCGTCAATGGCCTTGGTGACTGTTTCAAAGAAATCGACCAGGTTTAAGAGGCAGGATCTGTCCTTAACAAAGCCAAACTGGGTAGGATCCAGTGTCTGTAGGTCCCCAATATCTTTATTTATGAGGTCCATGATGATCCTTTCCATAGCTTTGCAGACCAAGCTAGTCAGGCTTATGGGGCGATAGTTTCCAGGATCCGTTGAGGCACCACCTTTGTGGAGAGGGACCACTGTTGCTGTACGCCACTCTTTGGGTACATATCCTGTAGTAAGGCTAAGATTGAACAGTAGTTTTATGTTTGGGTTTAGCTCTTCTTGGAGTTCATGTAGGACGCAGCCCGGGACACCATCTGGTCCCATTGATGCTGTGATTTTTGCTTTGGAGAGGGCGGCTCTTACCTGAGCATCTGAGATGTCAGGGGGGCAGCACTCTGTTGGGATAGATATTTGCCCTTTTGGTGGGGAGAGGGGGGAGAAGTTTGCACTGAACCTGTCAGCTAGGATGTTGGTAATGTCTGTGGGCTCGGTGTATTTTTTGTCATTTTGGACTAATTCTGAGCATATCTGATATTGTTTCACTCAGAATGTTTACAATCCTGTTGGAGTGATTGTGTGACATTTTTATAAGTTCCTCTTTGTAAAGCCCATGTTGCTCACATCTCTGATTTTCTAGCAGCAAAAATGATCTTGGAGCACTGAATGAAGTTTGTGACATTCCTAAAACCATGTGAACCAGTTTGTAAAATTATTGGTAAGGATTTAAAGATCACAGATAGGAGTTGCGACCTGCTAGGGTAGGTTAGATGGGGTCCAAACTTAGGGCCATTTATCGCTAAGTACAGTTTGTGTGTATTTTTTTAAAGTAAGGCATATTGTTTTTGTTTGATATTCATCCATTCTGTAAAGAGAAAATAACTATATCAAAAAACTAAGTTGCTGTTTATTACAAGTTCAAAATAAAGACACTAGTGTAATATAGATGTGCAGAGTAGAATAGATCACTTTGTAAACTAAACTAAGCTGCATATGCAAATGATAATTTGTAGGGTTTTACACTGAATGTTAAGATCTGATGCTTTAACTGTCATTAGAGGGTCTCTGCCACACTGACTTAATTGACTCTCTTAGCCATCATCTGTCATTAACTGCCATTAGTTGCACTGTGACTCCCCTGACCATAGTACTTGCCTTCCAAAGTTTTGCAAGCTTTCACTGATATTACAGTCTGAGGGGAAAGAGAAATTTAAGTGGTCGTCTCCAGCAGGGGCATCATATTGAATTTTCAAAGTTTAAATATTTCATACAGAAAATCTTAAACAGTAAGTATAAAGGTTACA
Organism: Protopterus annectens; assembly: GCF_019279795.1. Lineage (NCBI taxonomy): Eukaryota > Metazoa > Chordata > Ceratodontiformes > Protopteridae > Protopterus > Protopterus annectens. The sequence goes on from NC_056729.1 coordinate 486,842,835, forward strand.
CATACAAACCAATCAGTAAAAACTACAAGAAAAATCTAGCCAAGCTAGAGTTTCTACTCTGTGATTCCTTAAATTTGTTGTATTAGTGGCACGTGGGATATATGCAAATGACTCCTTAAGGGCATCAGTTGTTTCAGCTATATGGCAGTTCTGAATGCCCATGGCTTTTTCTTTTTAAGTCTGTTATGGACAAATTCAGGCCGATTAAGCCTCTGCTGTGCTGATGAGGCCATAAGAAGGCTGAAACATGTATGTCCACAGCTAGTGGGATTTGGTTTTATTGGCCTGAATTGAATTTGAATTTTTATTCAATATTATATTCATAAAGTAGCAGAAAGAATTCTAGGAACTAAGCAAACATGAGAATGAGGAAAGGAGATTTGGCTGATAGGGATAAATGCAGTTAGGGGTAGAGAGAATACACGAGGGGACTGGAATTTACTGGAGAAAACTGGCAATATACATGTATGTTTGCCCATATCTTAGGTGATAATTCAATAAAGGTGTTAAAATGTCTTCATTATCTCTTCACAATTCCCAGTTAACCTTTTTGTTATATAGCCCTCACGTTTTGCCACTGGTATTCCCACTTTCTGTTGCCTAGGCCTTTGAGCTAAGGATTTTTTTTTATCTGGTGTTACTGTAAAAAAAAAAAAAAAAAAAAAAAAAAAAAAGTACATGTAGTGGCCAAATACTTATTTCCCTTTAGGGCTCTGTAGCTGTTCATCTTATTGATTCATAAGCCTCCCACTCCCTGCAACATTTTAAAAACTTTTGCCAGTCCTTTTAAGTAGTTTTTATTGTTTTTCTTCTCCATATATTTTACTAATTTTTAAGTCCAGCTTCATTTTGTTTTGCAAGCTAGTATCCCATTTGACTCAGATTTGATCTGTTCTAGTAAATGTCGAATTTTACTATTACCTATACCTATCCTTTGAATTCCCATTTTTAGTAACTATGCAGGGAAGCATCAGTGCTCTTCTTTTATTTTAATCCCTCGCACATTTAAATTAACTTTTATAGGTGCATGGTCCAGTATCGTTTTGGTGTCTAACAAATTACATCTTCCTGTGATGTAGAGGATTATGACTGAGCTTCTAATCATAACCATTTGTTATATGCTTTAGCTGTGAATGTCAAGAAAATTACCTTGAGAGATGAGCAAAGTGAAGCACAAGAGGTAAATTTCTTCACATCCATGAAGGGAGCACATAACAATTAACCCAGTCATAATTCTTTGTAGTGCCTGGAGTTTAAACTGCTCTTATGTACTACCCCTTGCAGTGAATGTTGTTGTCTTTTGGCTTTTCCCGGTTAGGGGTCGCCACAGCAGAACTCCGGTCTGCTAATGATTGGCAGTAGATTTTCACAAACGCCGAGGTGCCAGCTTGACCTTCAACAAAGGCACGCCCATTTATGTATGTCTTTCAAACGCCCAGCCAACCGCGGGGAGGACATGCAGACTCTACACAGAAGGCACTCTCCGCACTCCAGCCGAGAATCGAATGGGAGAACCTCTTGCTGTGAGGCAACAATGCTACCACTGCACCACCGCGGATGTACTACCCCTTGCAGTGAATGATAAATGTAAATAAGAGGTTTGTAATCCCATGAAACAGTTTGTGCTGCCACAGAAATGCCAGCCAGAAGATAAATCTTTCTGACAGAGTGAAATTTTTCACAGCTTTGAAAGTTGCAAAACAGTTTACCTTTCTACACATTTGAAAAATTCCAAGCTGTAGCATGCGACATAAGCTTAAGAGCAGTAAGATGTGTGAACAAGTTTGTTAAACACCTTTTTGACATTTGAAAGGTGCTTAACAAGCCTGTACTTTACCTGTCTCTGGAGCATAATTGCAACTCTGCATGTACTACTTATAGTTTCTGTCCATCCTAGACCAGTTAATGTATCTTGAGAAATAATATGTACATTCCTGTGAAGTACTGCTCCTGAAGTAAGGTCCTCCATACCTAAAAATTTCTTTTACTTTATTACAAATTTGCCTTTTCTAGTTATAATTTCCATTCTAGAAGCCCTTGACACATCTTCACAGTCTGCAACTATAAATAAAATCACTAGATGAAAACTTACTGTTTCTTCCAGAATTCTAAGTGCCTTGACTGTAGTCTTAGATGGAATTTAAAAACATGCAAAGGTAAACATCTTTCCCTACCAATATCCCCTCCCTGTCACGTATCCTCCATTGTATTTTTGTCTTGTACTACAATTGGAATCCATCTTTCTATAAGTAACCCTATGTGCTAACTAGGTAGGCCCACTGGACACAGTCCTTTTCAGGGTTGACCTGGGAACAATGTCTAGCTAAGTGATTTGCTCATTGTCGCACAGTAGGTAAACAAGGATTGGGGAATCAAACCCTGTATCACAGGAACTACAGCTTTCAACCTTAACTTCTGTACCAGCTGATAGACCAAACACTAACAGGGAAAGGATGTGAACCCATGCTGTTGTACATTCACTAGAATTTATTCTGCAACAGTTAAAATGTGCCAAGGGCTTCTAAAAGATAGGTTATAGCTATCAGTACATTAACATGTTTGGTTTGTTCATGATATTATGCCAAATGCCCACTCTGGAGAACATTTTTTTTTATCAAACTAATATGTTAATTTCTATTCATATGTATCTCCTGCAAAATGACAATTTGCACTCTAGAGTTTTAAGATAATTCAATACTTTTGTTTTCTTTATTTTTACGTCCCATGCTAAAATTGACAATGTAGTAATTTTGTTATTTTGATGTTGCCATCATTTGTAATGTATGGTATTTCTTTTACATATTATTTCTTTTAAACAGTTTATGTATGCCTTCTAGCAGTTGACTAACAAAACATTTATGTAGTTTAATCTTTGAGCCCACATCACATATCTCCATACAGTTCAAGTCACTATAACCCTTCTTGTGGTCTTTTAACAGATTAGGTAAATGAAAAACCTATATTCAGTTGCTTAAACAGACCTTTACCCTTCCTCATAAGAGCTACTGCTGTACATAAACGACTCTTCATACAGGTATTTTCTACCCTATGAGTCAGGGCAGTCCTGCTAATGTGTATTTTATTGTCTTGTGTTAGCCTGTAGATATATTGCTGCACCCTTCATTTTTATATTCTCCAACGTTTGCACACCATCCTGCAATCAATGTAAATTTATCTCACCTACTGTTATTTTACACCTTGAAATACATGAAACATTGAATGTTAAAGGAAATTTTAATTGGGGTACAGTGGGTATAGTATACTCAGTGAAATAAATGGCATGCACAGTTTTCTATGTTGATAAGAACGAGACGGCTTTTATGAAAAGCACATTCCTGAGTATGAATATGACACTTGCATAAAGGAAACTACATAGACATGCCATTAAATGCACAAGTTTTAACATGTTTTATTTTATGGTAGCAGAGAAAGTGGTAAGGATGTGGGGTTCTGTGTAAAGAAAGACTGGAAACCTGCAAATTGAAATGGTGTCTAAGATTGGGAGCATGTAGGTATCCTGGAATCAATGATAAAAACTGTATTAGCATTGCTCTAGCTTTAAAAGCTGCAAGATTGCGACAAGTTGAGTACTGGATTTATTTATATTTGTATATGTTTAACAGGCATCATGATTACTGATGCTGGTTTTACATGACTGTTAATAGTATTTTTGATAAATTTTTTGGGGCAGTGCAGTGGTTAGTGTTGTCACCTTACAGCAAGAGGTTTTCCAGTTCGATTCTCATTTCGGGTGCCTTCTGTTTGGAGTCTGCATGTCCTCCCTGCGTTTGTGTGGGTTTCCTTTGGGTGCTCCAGTTTCCTTCCACATTCCAGAGATATACGTCTGGAGCATTTCTCTCCAGGCCTCTGCTGAAAATGGGCTCTGCCCCAGTCAGACTTTCCTGGTAAACATGCAACACAAATTTGGTAATGTTTTCATATTTATTCTAAGTGTGCACTTTTATTACTGCTCATGCTTTTTGTTTCACTTTTTATTGGGACAAGGTTGTTTATATCAGTCATTTGATATACATCCTCAGAATCTGATGAATCAGTTCTGCACAAAACTGGTTATTCTGAGCTCTTAAGTGAAACTTTCCTTTTATTGATGTGTGAGTGGACTTGACTGCCTTGTGCTCCTACAATACCACAAACTTGGCTCTTTGTTTTTGTTATCCTACCTAGAAAAATGTTTGATAATGACTGGTTATAGTACTGTTTTGTCTCAGTCTAGAACCTCGATAACTTATTGACTGCAGTACACTTAGTTCTTTTTATGTGGTATAGAGCAAGTAATCATTTTCAGCAAACACCCTGGTATCACTGATTTTCAAGACTTTCTTTTTTCTTTTTGTCAGAAGCATCTCCTTTTGCTTGTACAACCACATTTTAACCAGTATGTCTTATGCTCTCGATTAATAATTCCTCCTGTGGGCCAACAGTTTTGTTATTTATTTGTAGTTTCATAAAATGAATACAGTCCACTCCCTCAATCTTGTTTGGTATTGCAGTAAACTGCAGGTTTTCTTTTTCTGTTCTCTACTAGCTCTACTTTTTTTGAAACATTTCCTTGTCTCTCTGATTTGTATTTCTGACTTCTTCGGACTTACAAGTTTATGTTGTTGTTGTTGTGTCGTTTGGCTTAGGGGTCGCCACAGCGGAACTACGGTCCGCTAATGTTTGGTAGGGGATTTTTATGTGCCGAGTTACCAGCCCTGACGCACAACCTTCAATGAAGGAACGCCCATTCACGCATGCCTCCACACAGAAGACGCTCTAGCTGAGAATCGAACGTGACAACGTCTTACTGTTGTGACAACGCTACGCGGGTAGACTTACAAGTTTATCTGATTGGTTATTTAAAATGTCTAATATTTTACCGTTTTCCAGTTTTTCATGCATAGTCTTTGAGTCCCCCACTTATTTAAACATGTCTGATAGCATCTGCATTATTTCTTTTTTTTTGTAGTCTACTGGAGTTTTCTACATTGAACAGGGACAGCTAACAGCAGGCAATAGTTCATCTTGCCTATTTCTAGTAGTAGGAAATGTACAGTGCAATGAAAACGTATTTGCCCCCTTCCTGATTTTTTATTTCTTTGCATGTTTGCCACACTTAAATGTTTCAGATCATCAAACAAATTTAAATATTAGACAAGGATAACCCAAGTAAACACAAAATGCAGTTTTCAAGTGATGATTTTATTTATTAAGGGAAAAAAAACTATCCAGGCCTACATGGTCCTATGTGAAAAGGTAATTGCCCCCCTTATTAAATCATGAAGTAGCTATGGTTAATCACATTTTTGGGAAAGCTTGAGTTCAGTATCACTAGCCACACCCAGGCCTGATTACTGCCAGACCTGTTGAATAAAGAGATCACTTAAACTGAACCTGTCAGACAAAGTGAAGTAGGCCAAAAGATCCCAAAAAGGAAGACATCATGCCGCAATCTAAAGAAATTCAGGAACAGATGAGAAACAAAGTAATTGACATATATCAGTCTAGAAAAGGTTACAAAGCCATTTCTAAAGCTTTGGGACTCCAATGACCCACGGTGAGAGCCATTCTCCGCAAATGGAGAAAACATGGTACAGTGGTGAACCTTCCCAGGAGTGGCCGGCTTACAAAAGTGATCCCAAGAGCGCAGCGACGACTCATCCAAGAGGTCACAAAAGAACCCAGAACAACATCTAGAGAACTGCAGGCCTCACTTGCCTCAGTTAAGGTCAGTGTTCATGACTCAACCATAAGAAAGAGACTGGGTAAAAATGGCATGCAAGGCAGAGTTCCAAGGCGAAAACCACTGCTGACCAAAAAGAACATAAAGGCTCATCTCACTTTTGCCAAAAAACAACTTGATGATCCCCAAGCCTTTTGGGAAAATATTCTTTGGACTGACTGAAAAAAAGTTGAACTTTTTTTGGTAGGTGTGTGTCCTTACATCTGGTGTAAAAGTAACACAGCATTTCTGAAAAAGAACATCATGCCAACAGTCAAACATGGTGGTGGTGGTAGTGTGATGGTCTGGAGCTGCTTTGCTGCTTCTGGACCTGGATGACTTGCTGTGATTGATGGAACCATGAATTCTGCTGTCTACCAAAAATCCTGAAGGAGAATGTCCGGCCATCAGTTTGTGAACTCACGCTGAAGCACACACGGGTTCTGCAGCAGGACAATGATCCAAAACACACCAACAAGTCCACTTCTGATGAATGGCTTAAAAAAACAAAATGAAGGTTTTGGAGTGGCCTAGTCAAAGTCCGGACTTGAATCCAATTGAGATGCTATGGCATGACCTTAAAAAGGTGGTTCATGCTCAGAAACCCTCCGATATGGCTGAATTAAAACAATTCTGCAAAAAAGAGCGGGCCAAAATTCCTCAACAGCGATGTGAAAAACTCATTGCCAGTTATCACAAACGCTTGATTGCTGTTGTTGCTGCTAAGGGTGGCACAACCAGTTATTAGATTTAGGGGGCAATTACTTTTTCACACAGGGCCATGTAGGTTTGGATAGTTTTTTTTTCTTAATAAATAAAATCATCACTTAAAAAACTGCATTTTGTGTTTACTTGGGATATCTTTGTCTAAAATTCATATTTACTTGATGATCTGAAACATTTAAGTGTGACAAACATGCAAAGAAATAAGAAATCAGGAAGGGGGCAAATACTTTTTCATTGCACTATACATTTCCTACTACTAGAAATAGGCAAGATGAACTATTGCCTGCTGTTAGCTGTCCCTGCTGTATGTCTGCATCATTTTTTTCACTAAACAAAGCTGCATTTCAGCTCTTTGACCATGGAACAATTGGGAACATGTTCCCAAATATCCCTTCATGCTGTTGGGTATGCAGTGAGTCAGTCAGTATTAGACTTGCCAGGATACATACATTCTGAACCCCTTAAACTAGACCCCTCTGGCCAGATAGGGTAATAATTAGGAAAGGTATTTGTGATGAGTTACTCCTTAACTACAGGTATAAAGCTTCAAGAGGTAGAGTTCAGTTCTGGGTGTGGTCTCGTATTTACAATATCTTTCACTTGTTTAGTTTAGTTAAGAAAGGCATGTCTCAAATGTGGAAGCAAGCAGCTGTCCCATAACTTTTCCTTTTTGGAGAAACTGTTGACTGAGATCTATCCTATTGAAACTTGTAGAACTGCTGATGGAAAAAAAATCTTCAGAAGGTTTGGATGTGTGGCTGACATACATATAGCCCACTGCAAGGCAGTATCTTACCAGTGTAGAAGTCCCCCTTCTATCACAGTTTGATCCCTCCATGAGTCATAGAATTTGCTCATAATCAATCAGAGGACTGAAGCACAATATGATAAGCAAACTGACCAGCATCTGAGCATGCCTTCCATTTCAGCTGTGCACATACTACTGCAGGGTGAATGGGGCATACATCTGCAGTGTAGGGTGCGTAGCACAGCAGACAGTTTGTCTTTCAGAGTGGCATTGGTAGTAGGGTTTGAGTTAAGGGACACAGGAATATGTGGGTACACGATAGAGCAACCAGAACACCCCTGATAAGAATAGTGTTAATAGTGCTCAAAGGAGGTGGGCATACTGGGCCATGGAACAAAACAGATTCTGCAGCTCTTAGGCAATGGGCATCATATGTTTATTGAGGTCTGTATAGCTGTTTGCATATAGGCTGTGTGCATGTGTTTATATACATGTTCATATTAGAGTATGCACTGTGTGCCTTCCTCCATCAGACAGCTAGATTGTGCCTAACTTGTTATGTCTGTGGTACTGCCAGCTGCAGCAGCTTGTGTTATTGTTTTCACCCACTTTTTTACAGCCTTGTAAATCTGTTTCACATTAACAAATCCTACAATCCCTCATAAAAATCTGTAGGCATCTGATCCCCTCCTTCAAATAGCCTACAGCCTACTGTAAAACAACTTTATTAATATCCTCCTCTGAACCTCCTCTTTCTACCTCCATAAGGTACCTCCACTTCATATCCACTCTTTTACAACTTACCTCTGTTTGTTTTTCCAGCCACCTTATGAGTTCCTTGCAGAAATTTGCAAAAAAAAAAACCAATTGCATCTTCCTATAAACCATGCATCCATGCTTATCATTTAACACATCACTTAGACTTTCTCCCTCTGATCCTGCAACTTTTGTGCTGGTGTGAAGCTGTTCTCCTATCCAGCTCTATTTCTACCATCTTCATTATCCTCGGATTTATTTGTTTGAGTTTGTTAATTGGTGTAGGCACTGATCCAAATGGAGCTTTTTCAGACCTAGTCTTGGAGGATGTACTTGAGATACACAAAAAAAATTACGTTTTTATACAGGCATATATTATAATAGGAGCACCCTAATGGTCTGTCACAACAAGCATTAACAGTAGGAACACCCTAATGGTCTTTAGCAACAAACAGTAACAATAGGATCATCCTAATGGATATTCACAGCAAGCAGTAACAATAGGAGCACCCTAATGGTCTGTCACAACAAGCAGTAACAATAGGAGCGCCCTAATGGTCTGTTGCAAAAAGCATTAACAATAGGAGCACCCTAATGGTCTGTCACAACAAGCAGTAACAATAGGATCATCCTAATGGACGTTCACAGCAAGCAGTAACAATAGGAGCACCCTAATGGTCTGTCACAAGCAGTAACAGTAGGAGGACCCTAATGGTCTGTCACAACAAGCAGTAACAATAGGAGCACCCTAATGGACTGTCACAACAAGCAGCAACAATAGGAGCACCCTAATGGTCTGTCACAACAAGCAGTAACAGTAGGAGGACCCTAATGGTCTGTCACAACAAGCATTAACAATAGGAGCACCCTAATGGTCTGTTACAACAAGCATTAACAATAGGAGCACTGTAATGGTCTGTCGTAGGCCTTCTGTTTCATTTCCCATAAACACAAAAATAGAGGAAAGTAACGTTAAACAATATGCAGATAACTCACCACTAATATGCTGAGCAGCATCAGTTAACAAATGCAAAAAAATTAAAGAAAAAAATTAGCTGATACACTCACAATTATTACTAAATGCCCAAAAAAGATACTGTTTGCTCCCAGGTCAAAAAGAAAAACAGTGTCATAGGACAATAACACCACAAAACAACATAAATACAGAACAAGTAACACAAACTAAACTACTTGGAAGTAGTCATTGATCAGCATATCTGTTATGTTACTGTAAAAAGACACCTAAAGCTCAAGACTGCTGTATAAGTTTAAAGCACACCTGACTGACTACAGTTGCATTAGTACTGCTCAGTCTCTGTTATGCTCCCTGTAGCCTGACAGACATCCGACATACCTAACTCAGTAATTTGAAGAATGCCTGTAATAAACATACCGGTTTTGCTACTACTCTTCCAGACAGAAGTCATTACTGTTGTCCATTAAAAATATTAAACTTGCTAAAACTACACAATACCTTATCCCCCTCTCTATTCAAAATGGCAAATAACATCCAATAGAGACTTTTCAGATGCCCTGCCATAAACAGTCTAATCCAAAATGTTTGCTTTTTCCAGAGAGCTCAGATCAGAGAACCAGAACCTGCAGCTGCTGCAGAAAACAAGCAGTCACCATGGGGATTCACTGTTCTCAAGTTGCATGGCAAAACAATACAATTCACTACCTAACAAGTTCCAAAAATAATACGATCTCAAACTGTTTCAGATCACAACTAAAGAATCATCTATTTACAAAATTGTCTTGTCAGTGTGTACCATACCACATTGCTTACTTTACTATACATGTATAAACACTCCTAAATCCTTAATTATGTAGTGATGGTTTAGCCCAGCCATTGTAAACTGAGCATATACCAACAGGAAAAAAGTCTAGCCGCGAAAGTATCATTGAGCGGCCATACTGTTTTCTACTGATATGATTTCTACGTAGTCATACCCCTCAACTGTACAGATTTTCACAGAATGTCCAGATTTTTGCCCCGATATTTTTTGGTCTGTTCCTCATAAAATTTGTGATTTTCAGACAGCTTGCTGAGAAGTGAAGTCACTAAATCATGACATGCAGTTAAGTTTCAGGCTTCATATCCTTCAGACAATATACACTAACACAAATCCTGTTATTCCAGTAGCTTTCTAAGTTTGTAAGAGCAATATTTACAATCCGTCCTTCAGACAGTGCACACTAACACACATCTCATTATTCTAGCAGCTTTCTAAGTTTATAAGAGGAACATTTACAATCTGTCCCTATTTTGGGGCCTTTGTCCCGAATTGTCTAAGGCTTTGTCCACATTTTTTGAGCTAAGAGTTTGAGATGTATGTATTGAGAACAGACCAAATACCAGAAAAATGAGGTACGTTCTGCAAAACTAAAGAAATATACCTGATTTTCCTTGTATTTCTCTGATGTCTCAAAAGACTCTTGTATCTCTGAGCTTTCCAAATACAGTAAAAAGGAAAGGCAACACAGATTCCCTTTTCTCTGGTCCTTCTGTTAAACAGCAATAATGTACTGTGCAAGCGTGGGAATGCAAGTCCCATACGCATGCGCCTTACATCAACAAATGCGGAAGAACTGAAAACAACGTGGAAGAACACTATGACGTCATTATAAAAACATATTTAAGAAAGGTAAAGAATTTTTTTCTTAAATTATGTCATTGTATAATCACAATAACCAATGAGTGGATGTGGGTATATGAAGATTTACCAGTGTTGGAGCAGCTTATCTCCCTGACCACAACTGAAGTTTTTTATTTTTTTTAAAAAACCCTAGTCAGGCCTTCCTGGTAAACAAATAGTTGAATAAATAAAATATGAGATTATATGAGCTGAAACCATTTGCATTATGGTGACCTCAGACAGTAAGTCAGTATAAGTTGTGTGCAGTGCAAACTACAAAACATAACATTAAAATATATGAAGTAGAAAAGTGCTCTTAAAACGGGATAGAAATAATAAATTAGGCAATACAATGTGAAATTATGAAGATGTGGTCTGATATGAGGATTACAGGCTGGCAGAATGAAATGTAGAAACATTTTCATTTGGCAGTTTCAACAAGATGGTTTCGAAGTGCTTTGCAAAAGGTTGTAAATATTACTGCTTTTTAGGGAATGGGAAGGACTTGTACTTTGGGAGGTGAGCATGGAGATGCTATGATCCCTGCAAGAGAGTTTATTATGGAGATTGCAAAGGCCAGTATTGTTGGTGTTAGGGTGATCTGTACTAGATTATATTGTGAATGCCTGACTGAGAGCTGCAAGAGAAGAAGGGGAAATACTCTGCTGTAAGATGTCTGTATTGAAGAGTAGGTGTGCTGTCTGCTTGATGGAAAGCCATTTAGCTTTTGAAAGGTGCTGGCAGTAATGCTCACATGGAGAGAAAACAAAATGTCATATTAGATGCTAAAGGTAAGGAGATGGCAATTTCTTTGGATGAAGTAGAAATGAGTGTAGGTCGTATTTGAGCTGGCCTGTGAGAACCACGTTTGCCCTGACCCCTGGAAAAAAAAATAAGAAATTTTCATAGCCCAGAAAATCTGCTTTTTAACTTGTTCTATGTGGCAATTAAAGTTTTGCCTGTGATCTAGTCACATCCCTAGATATCTGAACATATATTAGTTGTTTCTGGAGTTTCTAGTTACAAGTTTTTGCCAGGTCCTAAGAAGCATATTTTTTTGTTTTCATGTACTTAAGAGTAAGTCTCATTTCCTTCAGTCAGAAGGAAAGCTATAGCAGGTCCCTTTTGAGGATGTATTTCATTGTAGTGGAAGAGGGATCTGACGTGAATTGGTGTGTCATTGCTATGCAAAATGCTTGGCACTGCGATAAGGTTTGTAGAGAATTTGTAAATATAAAGAGAATGAGGGAAGGAGACCTGATCCTTGGGCTATGCCTTTGGGTAAAGGGGTAGAGCTGGAGGGACAGTTTCCAACACTGACTTTGTAGCTTCTGTTAGGCAGGAAAAATTACAACCATTTTGTAGCTTCGATGCTCTTGTTTACGAATAAGGGGACCTGTTAAGAAGGGAGTGGTTGGTTAAACATGTCAGAGAATTTGATGAAGTTGATAAAGACAGCATTAGTAAGATCACTTTTCTTTGTCTTAATTAGAATGCCTTTGTTTGGTATCCAGATGACTGCTGTTTGTCTTTCCCCATCCAGAACCTGTACTGGTCACTGGAGAGGAGTTGTATTGCTGAATATAAGAGGAGGTTTGTGAATAGTATGGTTTTGCCTAAAGTAAGGAGAAGGGAAATGGAAGTGAAGTCATAAGCTAGGAAGCAGTTTTGTATTTCAGTTTTTCATACGGTGCCTAGTATGTTAAGTGCATGGAACTGACTGAAAAATTGTGGGGAGTAGGAAAGTGATCCTTATGAAAAGACAGGAGCTAGGAATGTTGGTTGTAGTTCCTGAATGGGTGTCATGAGAGATTTTTTCTAAAAGATTATTCATTCAGTTTTACTTAACAGTATGGAAGTATAATGGTGGAATGAATTTGGGGCGGGGGGGGAGGCAGGGGATTTGGACAGATTGGCTGAAAAGGGAAGTCTGCCTGGGTCTGCTTGGGTCGATTTGAGTACTAACAGAGCATGTGGGGAGCATTGGTAACATTAACAGAGGAAGGTGAGGCTGTTTTGCAATTATTTAGATGACCTGTTAAGTGGTTCACTTGTTTCAATAATTGTTTTGGCTGGATATAAGGGCAGATTGTTAAGACTTAAAAGTGCATGGCCTTATGGTGACTGATTACAACTCTTACAAATCTAGCCAAATATCAAATTTATTCTTGATACGTAAAAGCTTGTATTGCTTCAAGTGGAGCCATACTTGGTTTTGAGTTTAAGCAGAGTTTTACGTTAATGAGTGAGCCAGTTGTTAGGGTGTGGATTTAGAAGTCTGCATACAGTGCATGAATGGGAAGTATTTATTTTACAGTTGGAGAGGTATGTTGGGTGAGGTATTGACTGAACTGCCTGGATCTGTAAGCTGTAAACAGATAAGTTTGTTGAGTTGAGGGGGGATTTAGGTTTGGAAATGTTGCTTTGAGATGTTGGTTAGGAGGAGAAATTGAAAAAAAAATGTGAATTTTTTTTGTTAGTTAAAGTGAGAATGCGTGTAGATGGAGAATAGACAGAGTGGAGAAACAATTTAGACAACATACTAAAATTAGGTCTAAAATGTAGTGCTTACCTGATTTTTATGTTGTACAAATAAGGCTGCTTTACTAGATAAGTCTGAATCTTATGGTTTGTCACTGATGCATGCAAGTATGCTGAGGAGTTTAATACCGAAGTACTTGAGAATTATAAGCTTTTCTGTGTGTAGGTGGTTAAGTGAGAGTAGAGTATAGCATTTGTTTAATAAGGAGAGGGTAAGTAAGTAAGCAACAGCTGGATAGACTGAATTTTTTTTCTAGGGAATGTAGACAGCAGTAATTATATATGGTCGTTGTAATGTGAGAGCTTGACTGCGCAGTTTTACTTGGGTGTAGTATTTTACATAGGAAAGTGGTACCTCCCAAACTCATTTTACCAGGCCGATCACCGAACATATAGGAGTAACCTGGGAAAAAGTGTTGTATGTTTGGGGTGTTGTCCTTTATTTAGGATTCAGTGATGTGTGTCTAGAGAATGGATGTTGAAAAAGATGTCAGGCTGCTCAGGTTTCTTGTTGATATTGTCAACGTTTAGAGGGCAGATTTAAGCAGGGGTGTTTGATTAGGATATGGATTGATAGATCTGTTGACAGGCTAGGGTTTGTTTCGGTATTCATGGCAAGTAGAAGTTGAAACAAATTTTGTTAAGAGCCATTGAAGGAGTCTTGGGCTTTTACATGGGGTTGTGTGCTTTTACTGTTGGGGATGGTGGGATCAGTGGCCATTATTTGGTTGTTTTTGAGAGGCACTGTTATGTAGTAGGTTGATAGCATTGGGAGAGGGATATGTTGTTTGGGTAGCAAGTGGAAGTATATTGAAACGATAACCCAAAATTGTTGGAGGTTTTTGGGAAGAAGGTTGTGCAAGTATTCAAAAAGGAGACGCCCTCATTCAACTCTGTTGGTAAACAGAGATTGGTTTGTCAATTAATTTGACACTTCAGATAACATTATCACCCCACACTTCCCACTCTTTACCTATCATTCCTGTCTTTTTTTATTTTATTTTAAACATCTTTATTAAATTAACACTTGTGACACAGGCATATTTACATTTATGTAAACGTATTCAAAATGTATTAACAAGTTAAAATTAACAAACATTATGCTTCACATATATTGCTATATAGCATATAACCTAAGCAACATTGCATAAGTTATTCAAACAAGAAACATATTTATTAAACCATCACTTATGACATAAGCAATCATACATTTATAATAAATGGAAAGAAACCACACTGACACAATACCCAGTTGCAAGCATTTTATTTCACAAACCATACTGACATTCCCAGTTGCAAGCATTATACATCACTCATAATCTACCCAATCATTTTCAGTCAAACATTACATAGCTCATTTAAGTCCTGCCTTTTTTAAACCTCATTCCTCTTCTGTATGTATTGTTCCCACAGTTTGCATTTTTCCTATGTAGTTTGCTCCTACCTTTTTCTAAAGTTCTCATTTCCAGTTGTTTTATTTCTATTACTATATTCACTACTTCTAATATACTTGGTAGATACTGATTTCCGTTTTCTATCTTTTCTTTCTTCATTTTAACATTACTGCTTTCTCCCATACCTGAATTTCCTTCTGTTTATCTTTCTTTCACCTCCAATCCTCATTCATCAGCTATTCATACACAGTGCCTCCATTTCAAACTCTCCCACCCATTTTCTGTTTGTTTGACCTGTTTACCATTCTGGGCAATCACCACCTTCCCTCCTCTGTTTTTCATTACCACAAGCTAGTACCCCACCTCCTCTTCTTCTCTATCTAACTTTCCACATGATATGAGGATGATGTGGTATATAGCTGCCCTCAGGTCCTGCCTGCATCAAGACACCTTACAGGCTGTGCCTTTCCAACTACTCATTGATATGTCTTGCCCCACCAAAGTACTTCCTCAAAAAAGTAAATTGTTGCTTCTACTATGCACTTGCCTTCACATTTCCCCATCCCAAACTCCCATATACTGTCTTGTGTCACTTTCCTACATCTCCAATGGAATTCTTTCATTTTATATAACAGGTCTAACCTCAAATCCAAGAGAGTAATAAAATGCCCCACGTGCATCACATTTCCATCATCCTTCCATTTTATTTCCTTTTTGTAAAACACATTTTTATCACACCCACATTATCCTTCTTAGGACCATGTATCCACCACTTTTGCTTATATATATATATATATATATATATATTTATATATATATATATATATATATATATATATATATATATATATATATGTTCTTTTAATGCCCATCTACTGTCACCTTCTGCTTTCATTTGGAGCACATACTCCATTGCTCCCAACCTTCCCAGAATAACTAATACTGTCCCCATTCACACAGAGTCTGCTGTCACTTGCTTAATAGCCTTTCATACCCACCTACCGCCTTTCCTTTAAGTTTTTGTCTCGCAGCAGGACTATATTACAGCTTCCATTCTAATGCCATGCCATGTTTTGCTCTTCCTGAGCAGATTATTAACTTCTTACATTCTAAACCATAAAGTTAGCTACTCTTTGCTCTCCTGCTTTCCCTAGTGTTTGAACTGGACAGCTCAGAGCACCCTGTAGGCCATTGCTTCACCACAGAGACAAGTCCGGCTCTTTGGTACACACTATGCCATTGTCACCCAAACCCTGAAATGCCATACACTCCCTTACCCCGAGCACTGATCCCACGTATGTAAACACTCTTCTACAGCCATTTCCTATTATTATACCCTACACCCCATGAACCCTGGAGCCTCCTTCTGCCCCTAAGTCATCATAGCACCACTTCTTACCCTCTTCCAAATCCATCCTGTCTTTCCTATTTTGTCTAACTTCTGTTTTCTTCCTACCCCAGTTCATCAAGCATTGCACATTTTCTCCTCATCTGGATGCCTTTTTGACCAATCTTCTTCCAGACACTAGCTTAATACCTGCTGCATATATCTCAATTCCATCTTCTCCCCTAGGGAAATTTGGAATAGCTGAGTAGGGCACTGTTTTTCTGTAACTGAATTTCATTCTCTTTCCTGATAGCTACAGTAACCTTATCTCCTCGTTTTGTTTGTCTTGCAGTATTAGTATCTGCTAACCTACCCATTTTAAGTTGAATTTCTGTTCTAGACGGATGCAGATGCAGATTCTAGTCAATACTCCATCCGATTTGAAGTCATTCATCACTTTTATACCAGCTCTTTAAAGAGTTGTTAAATGTAGTGTTGCTAGTAAATACTTCTGCACATTAAATGAGGTATACCTTTGGAAATTTCAAGGAGTAGGGCTGTTTAGCTAAGGTTATGTCACAGTCACATTAAATCTTCTTTATACTTAACTGTATGAACTTCAGTTAAAGCTTGTTTGCTCATTCCAAGTATGATCTGATTGTCTAGGACTTTCCTTGTCTTAATGTTAGTCCTGTACATTTAAAAAAAAACAAAAAAAAAACAGAGAATTATCGTGCGAGTTCAAAATTAATAAAACCAAATCTACACAGATGCAGAAATCAAATCACAGAAAATGCTGAGCCACAAGAGACAATCAAAAAATAAAATACTTGAAAAACACTTTTTTTATTGTAGTTGGTTTAGTGCTTTCATCCTAATCGGAGATAACCGTGGAACTTCATCAGAACTCCAGTCATGCTCTGTACTTTTGACTCCTCCTGAGTTTTATGTTTTTATAGACAGCTGACTGTAGTCTCCTAGCAGTTCTTTCTTTCTTCCTGCTCTCTGGTGACATTCTTATAAGAAGGACCTTTGTTTTATCTCGAATGCTCCCCCAGGAGCCCCTTACAACTTTCCTCAGCTACAGCTTTGGAGTTTTATGAGAAAGCATCCTAGTCCTTTCCTTCAGTGCTGCAATATCTGGTTGTGATGCAGTTTGTGCATTCAGCAGCCTGTTAATGCACATTGTATAGGTTCTCTTCCATTCTTTACTGGAGATGTACAGTTATGGGATAAAACGTTCATCACACCTTTCCACAACTGCCCTGAATTTTTTACTGTTTAGGTCCTTGCAGTTAAGTACTCCTGTATAGAAAAACATTTCATTTTCCAGAATACATTTACTGGATTTTGTTGCCCACCTGAGTACTAATTCCTGCTTGCATCCATTCAGTTTTAGCACACATTTCATTTAATAGTATATCCTTGTATACCTCACCGTTTTATTCTTTCATTACCTTGAGATTTATGAGTAGAGATATTGTATCTATTTATTGCCGCCATGCTTGCTGACCATCTAGCCTGTGCTGTAATTGCTTATTCATTCCCTGTCACTGTCACAACAGCCATTTGTGGCACAGTTGTCATCTAAGCAGACATGAGGTGGTTTGTTTCTCAACCACACCCCTAGCTGCTGATGTGTGCACTTTCAGACACAATGGTTTCCAATGTTTTTTCCTGTGGTAGTGCATGTTCCTAAACACACACCATAAAGGCTAGCACAGGGCAAAGGTTCCTGACCCATTCAGTGCTTCCATATGTCTCTCTGTCTCCACCAGGTGTCAGTAGTGCAATGAGCCACACTTCCTCTCTCCCGATGGGGGGAAGTTTATGCTGGCCAGTCTCTCTCATCCACCCTCTTCAGATGTTCTTCGTGCTTCACTGTTGCAGTCATCACATTTGGTTTATCTGCCTGCAGGTAGCCCTTAGCAGGCCTGAATACCAGAGTCTTAGGATTTGTGCGTCGGATGCTGTTGCTTCTTCCATGATGTCAGGTCATCAGGGGTATAAAACATGCAGCCGATGCCATTACATCAGTCTTTCTTGCTGTGCGGTGCCCGAAGCAGAAGCAGTTTGCAAGTGCTGGTTGGCTGACTCCTGAAATTTTAGTTTTACAATTTCAGACCTGAAGTCTTCAAAAGGATAGGTACCCCATTGGGGATCCTTTTTTCTTGCTCTAACCGATGTCAGAAAAAAATTAACAATTGTCTTGCCTGTGGAAAGCAAATACCTCACAGAGATTTTCATTCTTACTGCATCACCTGTTTAGGCCCTGACCATGACGTCCCTCGCTGTTAGTTTTGTGCCTTGTTCAACGCCCGAACTATTCGTTGTAAGGCTATTTTTGTAGCCAAATACTTTTGTTCTCGATCTCTGTACTCTGAAATGGCTTCATTAAGTAATCTGACTACCGATCTCCCGAAAAAATGTAAGGCTAAAGACAGAGACAGACCTCATAGGTCCAAAACTGCCACCAACCCTTCCGATAAGCTAGTCGCCAGTCTGCAGGTACTCAGTGAGGCGCTTTCGCAGTCCCTTATACCCGCTACTACAGATTCGCAGGCCTCTACTGAGACCCATTTGGACTCAGGTATGCCGCAAGATGTTTCTTCGACTATGGAACCTGCGGATGTCTCTACCTTGGATGGGTCTGGAGCCGCTGTGCAGGCACCGGCTTCTGAGGGTGTATTCAGGCCTACCGATTTTCATATCAAACCGACGACTTTGTTTCAAGCTAAAAATACTGAATTCCTCAGGCCAAAAGCTCACACTAAGCCTAGAAAACCGACATCCGAAGTGCATTCTCAGACCCATATGCCTCAAAAACAAATGATTAGAATGGCTGAAGACCTTATTACCTTAATTAGTGGAAGCCAGCCTTCCCCCTCTAAGAGACCTAGAACTAATTTTCTTTCTGATTCTTCTGATCAGGAATCTGATATCTCTGTTCCTTCTGACTACCAGGATTTACTCTTATCTACTTATGAGGATTCTGATGCAGAGGATTCTATTCCACCTGCTTTCCCTCCAGAAGATTTTTCTTTTGTGAAACCTTGCATACCCTTAAGGAGCATTTCCGCTGGGAAAGCCAGGACTGTTCTCAATCCAAAAAGAAACTTGGGGAATTTTTAAACCTGCCTCAACATAGGCCTCTTGCTATCCCTCCTGTTCTGAAGATTGTAGATGATGTTTTCTTGGAATCCAGCCTTACCCCAGACACTTTGCTCCAGCTCCCAGGAAACCTGACAGGTACTACAGAGTACCTGACTCTCACAAATTCCTTTTCACGAATCCTGCTGCGGATCCAGAGACCATTTCCCAAGGACCAAAAGGCATTAAGGCTACTACTGCCAAAAATCCTACCCCTTCTGATAGGGATTCTAGAGCTTTAGACAGATAGGATAAGAAGGTATATACTTCTGCCACTTTGGCCATTAGGGCTTTAAATTTCCAGTTTCATATGTTAAAGTATCAGCAGCATATTATGGGCTTAATTAAACAGAAAATGATGTTGATTCCTGACTGTGCTGAGCACAAAGATTTACAAGAGTTAATGCATTCTGCTGACCAAGTAGGTAAAGATACTTTGCAATGTGGTTTTGATGCTTTAAAAGCATCTTGCAGGGCTGCTGTCACTGGACCTGTACTTAGAAGGCATCCTTGGCTTAAGGAACAAAACTTGACAGATCATGTTAAAGCTAAATTACTGGATGCACCCTTACACCAAGAGGGCCTTTTTGGCAACAAAGCTGAAGAAGTCCTCAAAACGATGGAGGAAGAAGCTAAATCTATGCAAACTGTTAAAGATTTCTTACAAGTACAGCCACCTAGATTCAGTAGGCATTGGCCTTCAAAGAACTGGTCCTTTCCAGTCCCTTCCAGGCCTTCTCAGTCCAAACCCAGGAGCAGCAGACCACCAGGACTTCAGTCTCAGGCTATGCACAGATCTAAGCAATGGGGGCCCCCATTTCCAAAGCAGGGAGTAGTAAGCCTCCTCCCCATGGAAAAATGGCACAATGACTTATCCTTACCCCTACCAAGCCTTGCTCAATTACTTGCTCCTTTAGGAGGAAAGCTCGCCCTGCATCCAAAAAAACTGGGAACTCATTACCCAAGGCAAACATAGTTTCCCTAGGATACAGATTCCACTTCCACTCACTCCCAACCACAAGTGGATGGCCAGACCTTTCCCCCAAACCAGTGGGTGGAGGCCTAAAAACAAATGCTCTATCTCCTCAGTATCAGGGCTATTCAACCTGTTCCAACAGAACAAAGGGGACAAGATTTTTATTCAAGACTATTCCTGGTTCCCCAAAAAGAAAACTCCTGATATCCTATCCTGGACCTTTCTATTCTCAACACCTTTCTGGTGGTTCCAAAATTCAGAATGCTAACTCTTCAACAGCTTCTTCCTATGCTAGCCAAGGATGCCTGGCTGGCAACTCTAGACTTAAAACTTAAAACAGCAGAAACTTCCTACACTTCAGGGCAGGCTCCATGCACTGTCAGTTCTCTGCTCTGCCCTTTGGCTTATCTACTGCGCCCAGGGTATTTACAAAGTGCCTAGCTCCTGCCATTGCATTTTGAAGGCAGAGAAATATTCAGATTTACCCATATTTGGACGATTGCCTGATTCAGGCAGAGAGTCAGGACTTACTATTACAGCACCTGGCATTTGTAAAGAGACTTCTAACTTCACTGGGGTACACCATCAATGAGAAACAATCACACCTATTACCTTGCCAACAGATTGTATTCCAGGGAGCAAGCTTGAACACAACTTCCCAGATGTCATTCCTCACTCCAGAGAAACAAGTTAATTTGACAACCTACTTCAGACTACTGGCCACAAAAACTCCGCTATCTGCAAGGAAAATCCTGCAAGCTCTGGGGTTCATGGCCTCTTGCATTCTGTTAATTCCATATGCAAGACTGCATATGAGGAAACTTCAGTGGTACTTAAAAAGCGTATGGTGTCAACATTCTCAGGACCTGGAAACAATGATTCCTATTATCCCTTGTCTAAGGGCAGAGTTCCTTTGGTGGGCAGAGGCTTGCTACCACAACAAGGAACTCCCTTTCACTCTACCCCCTGCTGCCCAAACCCCAACAAAAGACGCATCAGACTATGGATGGGGGGATGTCATGACAGGGCATTGCATTCAGGGCAAATGGAACCCAAAACAGATGCACCTGCATATCATTCAAAAAGAAATGTTAGCTGTACAGAATGCTCTGACATCCTTCAAGTGCCTTATTCTTCCAGGACAACTATTGATAAAGACAGACAGCATGACAGTTATGTGGTACATAAACAAGCAGGGGGGAACCCATTCCTACCCACTCTGCAGACTAGCCATGGCTCTGTGGAACACAGCCTTGAGCTGCCAAGTGAACCTACAAAAGTCCAGTTCCTGGTAGGCAAACTAAATTCACTGGCAGACAACTTAAGCTGAAATCTCATGGACCCACACGAATGGAAACTGGAACCCAAAATATTCAAGCTCTTGAGGAACTAATGGGGGACTCCAGAGGTAGACCTAATTGCTTCCCCTCTTGAACTACCAATTGAACAAATTCTGTACCAGAACTCCCCACAATCAAGCTTGGAAAGTGGATGCCCTGTTCTTTACCTGGGAAAAGCCTCTCAGTTTATGCCTTCCCCCCTCTGTCTGTCCTCTCGAAGGTTCTACTAAAGATTAAACAGGACAAGCCAAGGACAATACAGATTGCACCAGATTGGCCATGCCAGCACTGGTAGCCCCTTTTGCGCGGTCTGACAGTGATACAACTTTGGCACCTGCCTCAGACCCCTTCCCTGCTGTCCCAGCAGATGGGCTAGATTCTGCATCCTCAACTTCAAACCCTGAACCTTGCAGCCTGGCTAATTGCCTGACCTTACCTCCAGCAACCCTTAGTAAGCAGGTGCTGGATGTCATTCTTGAGGCAAGGAGGCCTAGTACTAGAAAATCCTATTCAGAAAAGTGGAAAAGATACTGGTCCTGGAGCCAGGCTCAGGGGATGGGCACAATGGTGCCCAGCTTACCTCATATTCTAGATTAATCCACAAGGGCATATCTTTCTCTTCAATTAAGATTCATGCCTCTGCCATATCAGCACATTATAATACTGACGTATTCCTCTTCTCTCATCCCCTGCTAAAACAATTCCTTAGAGGGGCCAGAAATTTAAGTCTGCCCAGAAGAGCTCCCACTCCAGCCTGGGACCTTAACTTTGTATTGGAAAAACCTCACTCTTCCCCCCTTTGAACCAGCTGCTACAGCAGAGTTGAAATTCCTTTCTTGGAAAACAGCTTTACTTCTAGCCATCACTTCAGCAAGAAGAGTGTCTGAACTGCAGGCCCTCATGGCAGTGGAACTCTTTTTTCCCTAATCCTCAGAATAAAGGGGAAAGGATACTGCATTCTCTGGACGTACACAGACAGCTTAGATTCTGTTTGGACAGGACTAAGCCTCTCAGAAAATCTGACCAGCTGCTAGTGAACTTTGCTGCAGGGGCAGAGGGGAAGGCCATTTCAAAGCAAACCATTTCCAAATGGATAGCACATTGCTTCCATTTCTGCTACAGACACCATGGAAAACCAACCCCACAGGGTATAAGAACACATTCCACCAGGCCTACATCTACCTCTACTGCATTTCTCAGAGGAGTCCCTACCAGGGACATCCTGGTAGCTGCAACCTGGAGCTCTGTACATACTTTCACCGAGCATTACCACCTGCCTATCTTTTCTAAATCCAGAGCTGGATTTGCCACAGCAGTTTTACAGGGCCTTATTGCTAGCCCTAATACTCTTTAACTACCTCCATCCTTCCTTAGCTTTGGGAATCAACCCAAATGTGATGACTGCAACAGTGAAGCACGAAGAACATAGTAAGGTTGTGTATACTTACCATAAATGTAGATGTTTGAGTGTATTCACTGTTGCAATCCTGGTTACTCTCCTTCCACCCCCCTGACTTCTCTTGGCTCTACCTTTCCTTCTTGTTTGGTATATTTATATATTTTTTCATGTGTATTTGCTTTTTGCTGGAGGTGTTCTATACCATTTAATTGCTTCCTATTGTGGGGGCACCTGACATCTGGGGCAAGAAAAACTGATGTAATGGCATCGGCTGCATGTTTTATACCCCTGACGACCTGATGTCATGGAAGAAGTGACGGCATCCGATGTACAGATCCGAAGACTCTGGTATTCAGGCCGGCTGCGGGCTACCTGCAGGCAGATAACCCAAATGTGATGACTGCAACAGTGAATACACTCGAACATCTACATTTATGGTAAGTGTACACAACTGTACTTTCTTCAGTGCCAGAGTTTTTAGTCAGTCTATGATCGTCTGCTTGGCAGTCAGGGCTTTATTGCTCTGTACCACTTAATTGACTAAGTACAAACAATTTTTAACTACACAGTTCTTTCCTGTATTTCTTGAGGTAGTTTAGACCGAAGATCAGTGACCATTTCTTTGACTTTAACCAAGCAAAGATAAAAAGTCAGTAATGTTTTCTGCATGGGGTGGAGGGTTGATGGTGGTTCTCCCTCACACTCGCTGCTTTAAGTCCAAGTCAGTACATCTCTAGGGAAGGTGCTTTACCTTTTCTGATTTCTTAAGTTTAGCTCAAAATACAGTTAATCATATAAACATACAAGTCCTGTTTACTGCTTCTTTATCGCTTTCTTGTATGACTGCCTCAGCAGGAGACTTGATCTAAGAGCTGCTGTCTTTCAGGGGTGGAAAATACTGCTGATTATCAGCTATGTGAAACAAATTGGATCAGTAGCACCAGTGTGTGTGTTTAGATCTTTAGAATGATGCTATTTTTAAGCACCTTAATAATGGATGTAGTTAACTACAGAGAACTTCCTGAGATGCAGTGCATTTGGATATGCCACAAGAGAAATGTAATCCAAAATGCAGTTTCTTTCAGTTAATTTAACTTTATCAAATTAATCATGCTGATGAACTCAAGGAGAGCCCCGAAAACACAGGAGGAAATTATGCTTATGCAAGCTAAAGAAAAATAAAGCTTTTAAACTATTTATTTGTATCTGACCACATCTTGGTTTAATTTGCTTAAAGAATTACATCAGCAGGAACATACTATTAATGCTGCCTTGAGATAACTGACTTCTTGCTTTCTAGATCTGCCTGTGATACAGATGTCTGAACTCCTCCATCTACAGATTAATAATTAAACTGAGTAGTGGTACAATGCTGTTTCAATACACATTCTGTCTAATGAAAATGATAAGGTGAATCTGGCCTCCATTGTAATGTACAGCTTACTGTCGCTAGACTTTTATGACAAATGTAGGTATCCAGGGTTACCCTTCAGTGGATAGCTCCATTACGAATCTTTGCTGTTAATGCCGTTTCTTTGGATTACTGCAGTAGTCTCATATCTAATGATACATGACCACTGCAGCTTGGCAAGTGCTTAACTCAGGGTGACTGTCCTGCTGTTTATTAAATATTCCTAGTTGCCCACTTTTGTGAAGAGGTCTACTGTTTTCCAGTTTCAAGTCCACCCAATTGTCTTTTGTTGCTAGTAATTTAAGTTGGTATACTTTGTTAGTTGATAAGGCCAAATTCATTATCCTCATGACAATTCTGTGAACCCCGTCATACTCTGATGTTTGTTTAGAGGTTGCAAAGTACTACATTCCATTTCTAGGTACACATATTTTAGTCAAAGTGAATGGTCAGTGTTGTTTGTCCAGCCTCTAAATGTGTTGTTCTGTTTGGAACTGGCCTTACTACTCCCACTCAGGACATAGAACGGAGGCATTTGTTCATCCCCTCCCACTCTTGCTTTATGCTTGTTGCATTTTTCTTGATGTTTTCTTTGCTAACCTCATCTGTTTCCAAGTCGTAAGTAGCAACAGATCTGCCAGTTTATTAATTTTAAGAAAATTACAAAGTACCAACAATACAGCAAGATCCGTTACAGATGCGGCTACAACCCTAGTAGATTCAGCCTATTTTTCATGTTGCCTTTTGCTTTCCTAAGAATCGATATGAAGTAAGAGAGTAAGACATGTAGAGGCTAATATGAGTTGCTGGATATGAAATTGGCATTGGATAAGGATTCAGAGGACAATGTCAAATTGTGTAATAATGCACATCTAACAAAGTTATAGTTTTATAGGCCAGGGTCACTGCGGTTGGGACGGTGCCCTTACACTCAAATGCAGTGTCCTTTAAGTTTATTATAATTCTAGGATTGCATGCGCCAAAATCAAGCATCTTTCAAGTATGAGGTTGGGGACTTGCCAAAAAACTCCCTTAACAAGCCTGATTAAGAAGCTGAGATCCTTCTTAAAATCCTCCAAAGCTAGTTATGAAAATAAAATTGCCAAAGGTTCCAAAGACAACCACAAGGCATTCTATAACTATGTCAAGAATCTAAATGGCAATGCTCAGATCTGCTCTGAGCTACAACAGAATGGCATTAAATATACTGATCCCAAGGATATTGCCAATATCATGCAGACCAATTCAGTGCCAACTTCTGGAACATTTCTCCCCGGGCCTCTGCTGAAAACAGGATCTGTGGAACCTAGTCGGACATTCCCGGTCAACAAATGTTAAATAAAATAAAAAAAAAATAAAAATAAAAACTTCACCCCCCTCTCACCCCCTAAACGGCCCATCTCAATACCAGAAGATTGTCAAATTCCAGTAATAATGGCCACACAGGTAAAAAAAACACACTCTCCAAAGCTAAGAATACAGCATCCATGGGACCAGATGACATCCCGGGCTGTGTATTACATGAACTACAAAATGAACTGGCACCTCACCTAAGTGTCATGTTTAATCATAGCCTCACCTCAGGCTTCATGCCCACTGAGTGGTGCACAGCTACAGTTATTCCACTCCACAAGGGGGGATCCACCTTGGATCCCGGGAACTACCACCCCATCAGTCTGATGAGCCTGATCTGCAAGGCCATGGAATGTATTATCATGGAACTTATAAACAAAGACATTCACAGCCTTCAAACACTGGACCCCACCCAGTTTGGGTTCGTGAGGGGCCGATCTTTCTCCTGAACCTGATTGACTTATTCAAATCAGTCTCCAGAGCCGTGGATGAGGTTAAGACAGTGCACACAGCCTATCTGGAACTCGCCAAGGCCTTTGACACCATCCCCCACTCTGGAATCATAGATAGACTTACTAAGCTGGGCATTAATGCCTACATCACTCGATGGGTTGCCAACTGGCTTACTGACAGAACCCACACTGTAAAAGTAGCCAACTCTAAATCCAGTGCCAGACAAGTGACAAGTGGAGTACCTCAGGGTTCAGTCCTGGGACCGCTTTTGTTTGGCATCTACTTCTCTGAAGTACAGGCCAACACTTAGGGACTCTGGCTAACAAAGTTCGCAGATGACTGCAAACTGGAAGCCATTACTGAGTCCCCAAATTATGTGGATACTCTACAAAAGGCCTTACAGAAACAGATGCTTGGTGCCAAAGCCATGGGCTCAAGCTCAATGCCAAGAAATGTATAGTTATCCCCTTTGGGGAAAAAACATGTACCCATGAATTACCACATAGGTGGCAGTACACTAAACACCGAAAGTGTGATAAGAGACTTAGGGACACAGGTGGACAGTGGTCTCACCTTCGAAAACCACATCGCCACAACAGTCAGGAAATCCTTTTATGTGGCGTACCTCATCACTAAGGGCTTTTCATCCAGAAAAAAATGAGGTCATTGTCCCACTATACTCATCCCTCATTAGACCCATAATAGAATACAATGCCCCGTTTGGTATGTACCTCTCAAGACATCTGCAACAACTGGAAAGGCCGCAGAAATACCTCACTAAAAGAATCACAGGCCTAAAGCAGATGTCGTATGCTGACTGCCATAAAAAACTCCAGCTATACTCTGTTGCATATCGTCTACTCAGAGGCGATCTCTGCTTAACATACAAGGCTATGTCAAACCCAGAGCTGTTGGACAGGCTACACTTAAAGAAATCCCAATCCCTCAGAGCCACACACTCCAGGGATCTAAACCTTGTCATCACAGTAAGCAAAACATGCTGGAGGAATAGGTTCCTGACCCAGAGACTCCCCAGACTCTGGAATAGACTGCCCATACATGTCACACACAGCGACTCTTTGGCTCGCTTCAAAAGGAACCTTGATGAATGGATGAGAGAAAGGAAATTCACCCCGGGGATCACGTCAGTCACCCTGCTAGACAGGGGTCCAGGGAAGTAAATAGTGTGGGAAGAAATAGCTAGGGAATTGTTATGGCTAGGCTTGTATAGGCCCTAGGGCTGATAGTCTAGTACCATCCTATGAACCACAACCCCCCCAAGAACTATCAGTTTTTGTTTTATTGCATAGAAAGCCTTGTCAGACATTTCTTTTTCACTGTGACTTCCTGTAAACTGTCCTTTGCTAAACCATCTTCAAAGAGCATTTTTTAAATAGAAAGTCAGCATTTGTATACTGACAGTTCAACCAGGACTAGTGTTTGTTAGTATCTTTTTTGACATCTTTTTATGTCACATGTACAGTAAATTTTGTGTCTTTTCAGAAACAGTAAACAGTTCATGCATAAGCGCAGCTCAGTGGAGTAAGATCAGAACCTTGTTAGAGCTTTAGTTAGCAGTAGCTGCCTCTCCAGGTGCTCTTCCATATCTCGTCTTCACCTATAGCATAGTCATTCGTACATCGTCAGCTAATCTGCTTTCTCCATGTACTCTACATTGACATTTGTTCATTGGCCACACTGCCAGCTCATAAGAGTGGTATTTCCATGAATCTTTTTGGACTGCACCCTCCACTGACAAGTTGCAACTAGTGTCATCATCTATCCTTTATTTTTCTATTTTATTCATGCCTTCTTTCTGTCTTGTGAGTATGAGGTACATCCGCCACATACATTTTTTGCCCTTCCTATCCTTATGAGACAGTTTCCCAAGTCCCTTCAGTTTTTCTCACACTTCAAAGCTCTTAAATCCTTAACAGTCTTTGTAGCTGGCCTCTGAATGCCTTCAGCCATCCAAATGCCCTTGTCTGCCAAGGAGTATATACTGCACTCTGTGTGTGGCTTTAGTACAGCTTGATGTGATCGGCGGGTACATTTTGGTCTCTAGAGTCCACTGTCTTCACCACATATCTTGTTTGGCATAACCATTGTTCTTTCACCTTGGTCCACTTTGTGGTGGAACTTCAAGGATGGTACTCATCCCATGGTCCATCTCTTGTACTCTTTCTCATCTCATTCCCTACCCCTACCTCGTATTGGTTGTAGTATGCATAAGCAGGTTCTCCTTAAACAACGGACCACTTAAGTGAAAATCTGTAAACTATAGAGCTAAATGTAAAGATCTGGTTGATGTGCGTGAGTGGAGGGGAACAATTCCACCACATCCTGTGAATGGACCTTTGCTCCCTGCACCCATTTTCCACAGTATAATCTTCTCTGATGTTGCACATCCACAAGGCTGGTTATGAGCTTTCACTTAACTACTGTTCTGTTTAAATTTACAGTTTTAGTTAGCTGTCATATGAAAGAGCAGATGTTTGTTGCTCAAATACCACATGCTTGCACACTTGGCCAACCTTACCAGCAAGGACTGGAGACTAATCTCTCAGTCATTTATCACTGTTCCTGTTTCTTATACTATCATCTAACAGAATTCCTCTTCTTTTAACACCACAGGCAGTTATAGTTGAGCTAAACTGATTCATTACAACACATTGACCCAAAAGAATGCAGTCTTGTTGATCCAAAAAGATTGAGTTAAAAACACTAACCCTTCCAAACACCACATCGGTAACATTTTTTTTTTTTTGCAAGGAGCAAGCCTCCCTGCACCCCACATATCGAGGACTTCACTCCCCCTACTACCTTACTTATACTAGCTCCACAGTCAAAGAACTACAAGGAAAAGGGAAGCATCCTTCGTGGGTGGGAACAGTAGCCATCTGAACTGTATCTTTTATTGACTTCATTAAATATCCACAAATAAAATACCCTAAGATAGCCATGAACAAATGGATGATCATGTGGAACCTAAAACCAGGAAAGGCAAAGGCTGCCTAAATCCAGGTATGGTGGGATGTCGGTGAAAAAGCTTGGCTACCCATAAAGCCTTGAGAAAGGCTGTGTGTACCCGAGCGCTTGTTGTTAAAGGCTGTGCTACCGGTAAAGCCTTGAGAAAGGCTGTGCATACCCGAGCGCTTGTGGTTGAAGGCTGAGTATAGCCTTTATAAAGCCTTCGTATACAGGTCGTGGTTCCGGCTGGTGAGTATAGCCTTTATAAAGGCTTCATATACAGGTCTTAGTTCAGGCTAGTGAGTGGTAACGCTGGTGTGACAGCTAATAATCAAAGATGTAACAGTCAGAAAAATGGAAAACAGGCAAAAACAATGTAAATGTGACTCGGCTAAGGAGCTCTGCTCTCCGTGGTGGCAAAAAATCAACATAGTCGAAGTTGAGATTCTGGAAGGTCGTACTTTATTGAAGAAAAAAGTACCAGAAGTACAAACACCATTGAAGCGTTCCTTAATGAAAAGATAAATCCTGAGGATATCCTTTTATAAGAGCACCTGGGGGTGTGTTAGTGTGGGCCAATCAAGAGTGGATGAAAAAAACCTTTATTGTGATTGGGCCCGACAACTAGACATCACACCTTACAATCTGATAGGTTAAAAACCCTAAGCCAGCTCAAAGGTGTATGAAAGCAAAAGGAGAGTTTGGTTAGTAGAATCTCTCATAACCTCTTATAGTGAAGTTCAGAAAATAACCAAAAATAGTTACAAAGTTACTAAGGTGCAATGTATTTACTTATC
This sequence comes from Protopterus annectens, assembly GCF_019279795.1. NCBI lineage: Eukaryota > Metazoa > Chordata > Ceratodontiformes > Protopteridae > Protopterus > Protopterus annectens. The sequence continues at coordinate 486,872,537 of NC_056729.1, forward strand.
TGAAGTACAGGCTAACACAGAAGGTCTTTGGCAAACAAAGTTCGCAGATGACTGCAAACTAGGAGCCGTAATCAAAACTCCTAACGATGTGGACATCCTACAAAAGGGCCTCACTGAGACAGATGCCTGGTGTCAAAGCCACAGCCTCAAGCATAGTGCCAAAAAGTGCATTGTCATCCCTTTTGGTAAAAACTCTGTACCCATGAACTACCACATAAGCGGTAGTCTAGTTAACACCGAAAGTGTGATAAGAGACCTTGGGATAGAGGTGGACAGTAGTCTCTCCTTTGACAATCCCATCACTACAGTAGTCAGGAAATCCTTCTACATGGCACACCTCATCACAAAAGGTTTCGCATCCAGGGAAAAAAAAGGTCATTGTTCCCCTCTACTCATCACTCATTAGACCCATTATAGAATACAAATCCCCTTTTGGTATGTACCTCACAAGACATCTACAACAACTGGAAAGGCTGCAGAAATACCTCACAAAGAGGATTATCAGCCTCAAACAGATGTCCTACGCAAACCATCTCAAAAAACTCCAGCTTTACTCTGTCGCATATCACCTACTCAGAGGCGATCTCTGCCTAGCATACAAAGCTATGTCAGACCCAGAGCTGTTGGACATGCTCCATTTAAAGAAGTCCCAATCCTTCCAAGCTACACCCTCTAGGGACCTAAACCTTGTCACCACAATAAACAGAAAATGCTGGAGGGATAGATTCCAGTCCCAGAGACTTCCCATACTCTGGAACAAACTACCTATCTGTATCAAACAAAGCTCCTCATTAGCACTCTTCAAGAAAAATCTTGATGATTGGATGGGAGACAGGAAATTCACCCCAGGGATCACTTCTGTGGCTCTGCTTGACAGGGGTACAGGAAAATAATTTTCTTGGGTGGCAAAAGCCAGGGTACTGATTGGCTAGTTTTATATAGGCCCTAGGGCTAATAGCCTAGTACCTATCTATGAACCTATCTGTTCTCTCTGATCTTTTCTGCAATTGGAGCTACTTTGGCTTTTGCTGTTATGTCTTCATTTTTTAATCTGTCCCACAGTGTGCAGCCTACCACTCTTCTTAGGCACGTCAATTCCATCATCTCTAGCTTCTTCAACTGTTCTGCCTTTACTGCCAAGGTTTCTATACCATACAGTAGTAATGGTTGCACCACTGTCTTGTACACCTTACTTTACAGATTATTTGGCATTCTTCTGTCATTGACTACACCTGACACTCCATGCCAGTTGGCTGCAGCCCCTCTGATTCTAGCTTTGACCTCTTCATTCAGACTTCGCTTCTCCTCAACCACCCCTCCCAGTTACCTGAAGCTGTTTACCTGTTCCATTCTCTTCCCTTCTATCTCTGTTCTCAGCTTCTTCTGATTTCCCTAATTTGCTGCCATTACCACCATCTTATCTGTACTTAGTTTCATCCCATGTACCTTCAGTTTTGCATTCCATTCTCCTATCCTTTGCTGACGTCCTAGCTCAGTCAGCCTGTAATGCCATATCGTCTGCATACAGCAACTTTGTTGATCTGTCCCCTTCAACCTGTTTGTTAATGTAGTCCATCACCAGTATAAACAGCAATGGGCTCAGAGGTGAGCTTTGGTGTGCACTCACTCCCACTGGGAAACCCCTCTGTGAGGCCGAACACTGTTCGTACTTGAGTCATTGAGTCTTTGTACATAGCCTGCACTAATTCTACCAATGTTGCTGGGACTTCAAACCACTGCAGTACTGGCCAGATCAGCTTTCTTGGGACCTTGTCATATGCTCTAGGAATGCCCAGTTGGACTCTGTCTTCATCTGTAGCTTCTTCTCAAGTATATGTCTGACTGCAAACATCAAGCCAATTATGCTGCATCCTGATCTGAATCTGAACTGCTCATTCCCCATCTTAGTTTCTACCACTCTGCATATCCGTTTATCAGTCACCCAGTCCAGAACTTTCATGCAATGTGATAGGAGTTTGACACCCGCATACTGCCCACAGTTATGGATGTCCCCTTTGTTCTTGTATATGGCACAAGTATGCTTACTCTCCAGTCATCTGGGATACACCTTTCTCTCCACACTGCTATTAGTACCCTCAGGAGCCATTTCTCCCCTGTCTCACCCAGCATTTTTATCTCTGTCAGTGCACTAGATTTTATCAAATCCGATGACATGGCCTTCTGTAAATTGAGGAACAGAAGGAGACTGACTGGATAGTAACAGTTTAAATTCTTTACTCTTTTTTTCTTTCCTTGTACTGTGGCATCTCCACTGTCCTCCAGCTGGCCAGCAGTACTCCAGAACTTGGAGAGAAAGTTTACAATTTCACTCGTAGAGGTCTCTTGCCAATTCCTTCATTTCCTTGTGTGGGATGTTGCCTAGCTTTGTTGTGCATCCACCATTTTGGTATCTCTTTTCCTTTACAACATGCTATTCAGTGGCTTTCTGTTTGTTCATCTGGCTGCATTTATTGAATGTGTGTTTCTCATTCTTATTCTTAATTCCATTCCTTTATTTAAAAAAATGAGTTGAAAATTAATTCAGGAATCATTTCTTCTCTCCGATTTCTTTCCATTTTTTCCTGTAACTTACACCACCCCATTCTTAGGTAGTGTCTTTTTACATTTCCATGTGTATTTGAGAAACACCTTTTTTATTCAGTTTTTAACTGGGTAAACCAAGTAGATACAAGTGCCTTATTTCAGGGGTGACCCACGAGCATTTTCTGATTAAGTGACATGCTCAGAATGTAACATTAGACAAATGGAGACTGAAGGAATTGTACTCAGTTCTACAGGATGAAGCTTAACTGCTTGTAATCCTCTCTGCCTAAATAACAGAGTTGGACTGTCTGAAGTGTAGCTCTCAGCCTCTTAGCACACGAATCAGGAGCAAAGGCCTAAAGTCAGGGACAGTGTAAGTATCAGTTTCATACATGGATACTTACTAGAATAACAGGTTTTGCATTAGTATGCTTTTTCTGAAATTTATGAAGTCTAAAATTCAAATATATGTCATTATTTAGTGACTACAAGCCTCCATTTTTTGCCAGAAAAGCAGTTATTTTATGCAAAACAAAGACATTTAAGAGCTATCCTCTGAAGCTTTTCTCCACCTCACAGGCCATCTTTTCCTGATCAGCCGTGATCTTCCTGATGGTCTTTCCTGCATTCTTCTTGTCCTCATTGTATGTATGTTTTTTGTCACATACAGTACTGACCTTCCTCTATGCCGTTCCTTTTTTATTTTCTGGCCTCCTCTTTTTCTTGCCCTTTGTTCATGACAGCAGATTTTCATGGCAAATGAGGACCTGTTGGCCCACCTAGTCTGCTTGTTTCCTTACTTGCATAAGGTGTGCTCTTGCTGCCTCCATTACCTATCTGAGTGCAGTTCCACGTCTGAGTCACCATTTACACTCCTCGTCCCAAACCTTTGTTGTCTTAACATCCTTCCTCTGCAGTTTGAATGTTAAAGTTGTACTGCAGCGTAATTGCTTTTACCTATTGACTGTCATTGCTACACTGTTCCCAATCTCCCCACATGGGTGAGAACTAGATGTTATTCTGACTTGTTGTATTTCTCTTCTTTTGGTCAAATCCACCCTTTGCCAGTACTTCGTGAATGCTTTCTTCCCTTATTCTAGACTTGGGCACATTACAAATAACTGTCAGAAAGCTGAAGTCCTCAATTACTGTATCTTCTCTTCTTTTGTCAAGCCCACTGCAGTTGTGAGGAATCTTATTTTTTTCTTTAATTTTTGGTTCCTGCAGATTGTTACTATCCATGAAGACTTTCCTCACTCAGCATCAAGACTGACATGTCCAACTTGGTGTCTTGGTCATCATCTTCCTTAACATCCATCATGTGTGCTGGTCTGACCCTTCAATTCTACTGTAACACCTTAACCCATCCTGCCTCCATATCCTTTTTGTAGTCCTTGTAGCTTGCTCATACAGTATCTCAGTCTGTATTCTTTGTTTTCTGTGATTGCACTTTTTGTTTATTCTGTGATCCCTACCTCCTGCAATGGGTATCAGATGAAATGTGCTTACATTCTTTACATGAGTTCTGTGAATGCAAAACATCTTTCATTGACTGCCTTTGCATTGTATATGCCCAACATTCAAATGTATGTAAATTATAAATGTAGAAAGTCATTACAAATGTTATTCCTATGGCCACTGACTGAGGAAGGATATTTTTCTGCCTGTAGTGGGCATTGATCACCACATTTAAAATTAGGGTTGTTTAATTTTTATGAAGGAAATTCTAAGATTACATTATATAGCAGGTTTACATGCTTATGCAAAAAGTGTTGGGCAGGAAAATTAAAACTCCTTGCTGTGAAGCAGTTGAAGCCTTGTGATTTGCCAAGTAGTTTGATGTTGTATATAGAGAAAATTGGCCTGCTGGTAGCAACCTGTTCTGTACCTTTAATGGGCCTTGTATCCAAAATGCTGCATCTCTAAAGAGGGTATGGGGGTTGGAGAAAGGGGGAGATATCCTAATCTCTAAAAGTACTCTCAGATGTTTTACAAAAAATGGGGAGATGGAGAGACATTTTATGTATCATATGGATGTGAGTATTTTTTCATAGAAAGATTTTCCCTTGATTATTTTTGCCCGCTTGCTTGCTGACTATTAAGCCTCCTGTAACTGGACTTCAGTTCATTCATTCCTTTCTTGTGGGTGTCATCGGTAGATCTGTCAGGGTGAGAGCAGTCTGAAGGGTCCATCATTTAGACAGTCATGTGGCTTGCTTGTACCCTTACAAGCATCCAGACTATGAGGGTATTTCTATGTATCCTAACCCTCCCCAGGGAAAGAGATGTGTGACCTACATCACTGAGGGGCCTCTATGCCTTTCCCTAGGCAAGTACATACTCCTGTATACGTAAACGAAGACTGTCACCATGCAGCTGTTTGGTGCACTACACATCCTCCCCGGTCTGCATGTTCCTCCTCTTCCTTTGAAGTCTTGCAGCTAGCTCCACCTCTACCCCCCCCCCCCCAAGATGGGCATTCCTTTCTTCCAAGTCTTCTGTCTGCAGCACCAGTACCACTAATATAATTAGGGTTGCCTGGTATGTAGTTGGGGGCTTTAGCCTTCTAGACCATTGAAGCTGGCCACATCGAAAACTTGAACCAGTGATGATATTTCCTAGTGGGATGTGGGTTGGATCAGGCAAAAATATACCATATTGTGTTGTGATTTAGTCAGAAAGAGAATAAATACGCGTTTGTGTTTCAGAGATCACCATTTGTTGTTGGGGGGGATTGTAATTTTCGGCACGTTGTGCACAAATCTGTGTAATTGTACTAGTTTAAAACTTTAATTTTGGGCTTCCCAAGGCTAATCTTCCTTACCTGTGTATATGCAATCCTTAAATTATTAAACTTTGATGCATTATTTGTGTTTTTCACCCATTGGTACTGTAGGTCATTGCAGCTAACTAACTAACATGTTCTTTTTGTTGCAAGCAAATGTTCACCTGACTTCACCCCATATCTAAATGCCATGGTACTCCTGGTATTGTACATATAAACACTCCAGGGGTCTACTTGACTAATGTTCTAAGTGGAGCAATGTGCAGCTGCCAACAAAAGAATCTAGTTTCAAAGGCTGGAGCCCTCTACAGAGTTAGGCATTACTTTCCACCTAAGTACAGGAAGTGTCTTGCATTTACCCATACTCTCTTATTACCCCACAGGGTTGCCATAGCTGTTGTATGCCAGCAACAGGTAAACAGAGTTTTGCCATGCTGCATAACAGAACTTGCTACGCTGTATAATATGGTGTTTTTTGGTAACATGACTAGCAGGGATCATCAGTTTGTTGTAGCCTCCATTGAATGTCTGTGACTCAGAAAACTGGTGTACCTTGAGCTTTACTCAATATTCATTGTCTCTGTATCTTTGTGGGAACTTTAGTCAAGTGAATATCAAATAATCTCCCTCTAAACACACACACACACACACACACACACACACACACACACACACACACACAAAACTATGCTGCTGACACATTCTTTTATCATGATGGCATTCGCACTTGAAATATCCAAGTTGTTGACATTAGCGCTTTACTCTGTTAAACTACACTAAATCTAAATTTAAAAGCTTGCATTAAACTGCAATCAAGGGCTTGGCTGCTGGATTGCCATCACCAGCTAATCTTCTATAGCTTACTGCTGTCTTGTAAGTAAGTATTCCTGCCTTTGCATTGTCAACATACTGAAACATCTAACATTCTTTCCTTGTTATCTGAGCTCACTTAAGATTCTGTTAACATTACGAGGGCTGGGTTTTCTCCAATGACTAAGCTTCAGTAACTGTAGACATAGCAGTGCACCCCTGCCATAGTCCATGAACCAAGATTAACTTTGCTCATCTGTATGTATTGTTTCTAATTAAGTTTAGTTACCAAAGTTCTGTTATTAAATTTTATGTATAATTGCAGATATGGGATGGAGGTTTAGTGTTTTTTTGAATAATTTGGTAAAGGTCAGACATTTGGTGTATGTGTATGTTATGAGAGTTCCTAGAAATATCTTTTGGTTGAGAGCAGGTATACTGCATAGGGCACTTATTGATTTTATTTTGCCTTTTGACATCAAGACCCAGTAAAACTAGTTAACTTCAGTAACCAAACTCAGATTTAAGGAATTTTGTTAGCAGTGGTGGATACTTTGCATTCTTCTTCTTTCGGCTTTTCCTAGTTAGGGGTCGCCACAGCGGAACTCCAGTCCGCTAATGATTGGCAGTAGATTTTTACGGTGCCGAGGTGCCAGTCTGACACCCAACCTTCAACGAAGGCACGCCCATTCACGCATGTCTTTCGAATGCCACTTGACCACGGGGAGGACATACAGACTCCACACAGAAGGCACTCCAGCCGAGAATCAAACAGGAGAACCTCTTGCTGTGAGGTGACAACGCTACCGCTGCACCACCGCAGTGGATACTTTGCATGATGCTGCCAAACAAAATTGAGAACATCTTAACAATATAGTCCCAGTGCCTAGGGAAAAGGATGTCATCTTAATTTCTGCAAGAGACTGACTGATCTGAACTGAAGTGTGAAGGGGAGAGTTCTGTTAAAAAGGGCTGTAGGCAGCTCTGCTTCCTGCATGAAATGGCTTTGTTTTATTGGGTCTTGATGAACTGGGACACAGTAAGACATATCAGAGATGCTATGTTTGTCATGGTCTATCTACTGTGCTAGACAAAATGTTCTAGTCCACAGCAGTAATGACAGGCTGATATTCAAACTGAGCTGAACTTTATTGCCAGGTTGTGGGGGTATAGAAGTAAGGATTACACCACTGCAGGTGAGAGCTTCATCCACAAGGGTGAGTACCTGTATTTGTGTTCTGTATGGAGGTATGCCATGAATTCCTTTTCAAAGCAAGCAGTGATACTTCTCCAGATACCATTCCCAGCCAGAAACTGCAGATAATAATTTCATATTCTTTAACTGCAGACTGCACTAGGACTGCTCAGTACATAGAACTCTTCCAGGCAGTTGGCAACCATCCTGCCTCCACCATACACCTAGGCCTTACTGGGCCCTTTCATAAGTAAGGTAATTTCATGAATTCTCCAGTTCTTTATGACCAGAGAGAGAGAGAGATTGATTGATTACCCCCAACTGCTTCTAGTTGTTGTACAGGTTTTAGAAGGCTGTGTTTACTCATTGTGCATTCTTTATGGGGATCACATTTGACTTTTTTCTTGACTTTGTAAAACAAGTTCCTATAGGAAGCAAATTTTTCCAGCATACTACCACCTCCAGTGACATTGTACAGTTTAAGTTCTTCTCTTGACAGTGAGTGGTGTTTAGCTTTCAAAGGTTTCAACACTATCAACAAGAAACATTACAAAGACCAGTGGAATGGCTAAGACGCCAGAAAAAATGGGAATGGCTTCCTTCTATGTGTACATGTCAAAGAAAGAAGACAGGAAGCAGGGACATTGGAGAGAGAGAGAAATACCATGGCCATAACGAGAGGAAAAGAAAGAGGAGAGGTAGAGAATATCTTACCCACTTCTTCAGTTTTTAACAACTGTCACCTCACTTCAGTCCATCATCAACTTTTACTTGCTCTTCAGGTGGTTCATCCACAGGTGACAGTAAAGCCACAAGAATTGATGGTGATTCTAAGTCCGCATCAGTCTCTACCATTAATCTTCTCTCCACAGCAGACTTCCCTAGTTCTATGGAGCAGCAATAGCAGAAACCAGTTTTGATTGCCGCAGCCAGTTAGGATGACCCTGTTGTCAGAGAGGCCTGTAATCATTTTTGATAAACTGGTAGTGTTGATCATAGGTTTGGCCGTACTTGTTCCCTTGAAGGAGCTTCCTCTGATCTAGTCACTGATGTAGGATTTCTCCAATGCAGCATTCCAATCAGTGGTCTCTCCACGATAACAACCCACCCACCATGCTGAGCTTGACATTCTGTGGTGACACTTCTACAAACAATGGGTCCTAGATACCAGTATATCTGGCATATGCTGTACTGATCTTAGGCCAATCAATATCAGCCATTCATGTGTCTGCTGCTGCTGGCCATAGCTGGGGCTAATGTCTGTCCCCCAGGTGTCATGCTTTTAGCCACTGTCTCATGGTCATCCATATATTTTTCTTGTCTGCTACATTATGCCGAGATGCAGGGTGAGGTTGAAAGCCTGTAACTATCCCATGCCTTACACATCATAGTTTATTATTCCTTTCTTTCTCCTTTATGGTAACACTTTGGTTCCTACATCCTAGTCCTAGCCTGTTATCATTCAGTTACTTATGAGTTTTTCATACCTCAGCAGGTGGACCAGCCTCCCATTTGAACCAGTCCCCATGCACTGTGGAAGGGTGTGGTTAATGCAGATGGGTCTTTCACTGACGCTCACTGATAATCTTGGCTTTACCAGATCCCCTCCATTGAGGATATGAAGGCAACTTTTATAACTACTTCCTTCCAGATGGCCCTGTTGTTTATATCAGAGAGTGATGAAAATGTCAAGTCTATGAAAGAAAACATCCAGCCCTTTCCACTACAGGTGTGAAATTTCTACCTTCCCACAACAAACATTGTAAGGTTACTGTAACAAGATGTGATTTTGTTCCTCAAAAAAATTTAAAGAGTTGCAGTGTAGCCATGATCTAGATTACTGGGGCAGATTACAAGACCCTTATAGCAGTCAGGGAGACTAGAACGTATTGTTTCTAGGTGGGTAATAGCAGTCTTGTATGTGAATTCAGCCATCTCATATGGGGGATATTTGAATGTAGTTTCTCCCTTTATGCAGCAACTTTGCAGAATATCACCATAGATGGATGGGTCAAGGAGTTGTTAGCATGTGGCTATCCTGGCAGTTTCTCTTCCTGGCTGCCCATCACTCTTTAAGCTTGCAATATAGCCTCCTCCATTCAGAAGGGAGTGGCAAAGGAAGGCATACTGAAGCTCCTTGAACAGACGCATCCAGTCCCCCCCCCCCAAAAAAAAAAAATAACTGATGGGGCTTGGAAGTTTACAACTTTAAAGTGCTAGAAAGTCAGGGGACCTTTTGCCTATTCTGGCCTTGAGCCACCTTAATAGCTACTTCTGAAAGAAGAATTTTTACATGGTCATGCTACAAAATTTCTCCCAGTTGTAGCCAAGGAGTCTGCATGTGTGTTTACACCTTTGGAATTCCTGTCTGCACATCACTATCAGAAGGTGTGTGCTTTTTTTTTTTTTTTTTTTTTTTTTTTTTAAATCGGAACCAAATCCTACCAGTTCTGGATCCTTCCATTGGCCTCATTTCATTAGCACAGGGTTCACAAATTGTATGGCATCTATGGCACGCACATTGTGGATCAAGGAAATCTCCAAAAACAAATAAGACTGGACACTGCTCGAATACCAACTCCTTCTGTTTATTAAAAATAGACATACAAGTGATGAGCGCTTTCGGGCCTTTGCCCTTCATCAGATAAAGCATCTCCCAAAACCAAACATTTTAAAACAAATACAAGGAAATCAAAGCCATTCACTCCCTGGATGATTTACTGCTCACAGCCAGTGTCCAAAACAATTTGATTAGAGGAAGCATCATCATAAAGCTTTCAGAGTCCCTCGATATCATCTTCAGTGTAATTAGTCTGTAGTGCAACTCCTGGCATTTGTAAGCTGCACACTGGATAGGTTCATAGGTGATTACTAGGCTAATGAACTTAGGGGCCCTTTCTAAGCCTAGCCATGCTTCTCAAATGTATTTGACAAGTCTTGATATTTTAAGGGGTGTATGTAGGCTTGGGCATGGGTGGTCAAGCATTTACAGGCTACCTCTGTCTACTAGAGACATAGATTCATAGGGTTTCACTAGGCTAACGACCACAAAGACATTTCTAAGCCTAGCCATGTATCCCAAATCTCTGACAAGTTCTGATACCCTTGATAAGTGTAAACAGGGGCCTGGGAGATGAATTATTTACATGCTGCCTGTGTCCATTAGGGACATAAGTGCCAAAGCAGGGATGCATTTCCAGTTTCCCATCCAGTTGTCCAAGTTGCACTTGAATTGGGGTAGGGAGGAACTCTGCTTCACATGGATGAGGAGCCTATTCCACAGACGGGATAGTCTCTGGGATACATACTTGTCTCTCCAGCAGGTCATAGTTATATCACATTCAAGATTTAAGTCTTTAGAATGGGTAATTCTGGTGCTGTTTGTTTTGTGGATATGCAGGAGATCCATCAGAGTAGGGTCTGACAATGCCCTGTATACTAGGCATACATCTCCCCTCAAAAGTCTGTAGGAGACATAATACAGTTATACAGGGATAGGGCTTTGAGGTGGTCAGCATAGGACATTTTACTTACGTTCTGCATTCTTTTAGTGTGGAACCTCTGTGACATTTCAGTTGTAAATTTCTGATTCACCTTCCAATGGTCCAAATTATACTTTAATTAGGTTAAGGAAGAACTCTGCTTCACATGGATGGGAAGCCTGTTCCAAAGAAGGGGGTAGCCTCTAAGACACCTAACTGTCCGTCCAATATGTTCTATTTATGTTGCAGATGAAGGTTTATATCCCTAGGTCAGGTACGGCTGATACTGTTTGTTTTGTGGATGTGCAACAAGTCCATCCAGAGTGGGATCAGAGGATGCTTTGTAGGACAAGAATAGATCGCCTTTCAGCAGTCTGTAGCAGGCCAAATACACAGACAGGGCTTTGAGGCAGTCCACTTAGTACATGTTGTTTACACCATGTATTCTTTTTGTGAGGAACCTCTTTGGTTGCTGCAATTGTTATATATGCCTGGTTAGGTACATACTAAATGTAGCACTGTGCTCAGTTATTGGTCTGATGAGGACAGTATAGAGCAGAATAATGATATCTTTGGACCTAGACGCCATAGTCCTGCTTATATCTTCCACAACATAGAAGGATCTCCTTACTACATTAGACACATGGTGGTCAAAGTACAGGTTATTGTCTACATGCATTTTTAAATCCCTGATCACTGAGCCTACTCTTTGAGGTATGTTGTCATTGTGTCAATTTCCAGGGGTAGCTGTCTTCCCAAAGGATACTGTTATGCATTTCTTGGAATTGAGTTATAAGTCTGTGTTATACCTTCTTGGAGGGTAGTTGCATCTTTGGAGGATTCTTTGACTGTGCCTACTTTTCAATTGCCTGCAGACATGGTCAGCTAGAGGCACTTGACATTGGCCTTGACTCTAGAGAATTAAATGCCAAAAAGGAGCAGGCCCAGTTCTGAACCTTGAGGGACTCAGCTGGTGACTACCTCCTTGTAGAGGTAGACTTCCCTTTCCTAACTTCTTTGGTCCTATTTGTGAGCCTGCTGGCTATCAAATGGGTGACCAAGGACTTGTCCTCTTCTCGAATTAGGCAGTGTAATGGCACTTAGTCCTCTCATTACACAGCTTCTTTGGTTCAAGTGGTTCCTGCAACATTTTTTCTTTTAGCATTAGGTCTCGTGGTAGTAGCTATGTAGATGAATCCTTTTGCTAGACTATGTTTGATAGCTAAACTATAGGCATTTAATAATCTTGGTGGCTTTGAAATTGCCGCCCCTCTTGTAAATTTGTATTTGGATACTCCTTCTGGGCCCATCTCATTTGCTCACTTAATTGAGTGCAGTGCGATCATATTCTGATTTCAGGCACTCCTACTAGTCCTATCTCTTCAGCTGTATCCACTGTGTACAAAGAGAGCATTTGGGAAGGACAACCCTTGTAGCCTCTTAATCCTGCTCTATTCCCTCTCTCAAAAAAAAAAAAAAAATGTTTATATATATATATATATATATATATATATATATATGTGTGTGTGTGTGTGTGTGTGTGTGTGTATATGTATATATGTATATATATATGTATATATATATACATACACACACACACACACACACACACATATATATATATATATATATATATATATATATATATATATATATTTTTTTTTATTCAACTGTTCTTACTGTAACTGTCTTAGTTTGCTGTTCTGCTTGCTGTTATCTTTTCAGTTGCTCTTACTCTGCACTTATTACTGCTTGTTAGTAGCCTTCTAATGTACTGCCTCCTGCACTTGTGTTTTAGTCATTTGTTAATTTAATTGCATTTATTTGAATTGTATTTGTCGTAATATTGCTACACACTCAAGTGTGCTAGCCTGCACTGTATTTGAATTGTATTTACTGCTGTTTTAGCTGCTTTTCTGTAAAAAAATAAAAAATAAATAAAATATTCTAAGCTTGTTTCCTCCCTTTCCTGTAACTAGTCTAGTCCAGACACAGACTTGCTGTATCCAGGACTGTTGATAAGCTTCTCAGCCCCCCAAGCCTTTCTGTTTTGGAGGGAAGCCTTCTAGCTTATCAGTGGGTGTGGTAAGCACTAGGTAGCCTATCTAGGTTCATAGCTTCAATGGTTGGTAATAAGCTGTCAGCCCTAGGGCCTATACAAGCCTAGCCATAACAATTCCCTGGCTATTTCTTCCCACAGTAGGGTGACTGACGTGATCCCCGGGGTGAATTTCCTATCTCCCATCCAATCATCAAGGTTCCTTTTGAAGAGGGCCAAAGAGGCGCTCTGCTTGACATGTATGGGCAGTCTATTCCGGAGTCTGGGGAGTCTCTGGGTCAGGAACCTATCCCTCCAGCATGTTTTGATCATTGTGATGACAAAGTTTAGATCCATGGAGTGTGTGTGTCTCTGAGGGATTGTGATTTCTTTAAGTGTAGCATGTCCAACAGCTCTGGGTTTGACATGGCCTTGTATGTTAAACAGAGATCGTCTCTGAGTAGACGATATGCGAGAGAGTATAGGTGGAGTTTTTTTAGATGGTCAGCATAGGGCATCTGCTTTAGGCCTGTGATTCTTTTAGTGTGGAATTTCTGAGGCCTTTCCAGTTGCTGCAGATGTCTTGAGAGGTACATACCAAACGGGGAGTTGTATTCTATAATGGGACTAATGAGGGTACAGTGGGACAATGACCTCCTTTTTTCTGGATGAAAATCCCTTAGTGATGAGGTGTGCCACATAGAGGGATTTCCTGACTGTTGTGGTGATGTGGTTATCGAAGGTACGACCACTGTGCACCTGTGTCCCTAAATCTCATATCACACTTTTGGTGTTTAGTGTACTGCCACCTATGTGGTAATTCATGGGTACATGCTTTTTCCCAAAGGGGATAACTATACATTTCTTGGCATTGAGCTTGAGTCCATGGCTCTGGCACCAAGCATCTGTTTCTGTAAGGCCCTTTTGTAGAATATCCACATCATTTGGAGATTCAGTAATAGCTCCCAGTTTGCAGTCATCTGCGAACTTTGTTAGCCAGAGTCCCTTAGTGTTGGCCTGTACTTCAGAGAAGTAGATGCTAAACAAGAGCGGTCCCAGGACTGAACCCTGAGGTACTCCACTTGTCTGGAGCTGGATTCTGAGTTGGCTACTTTTACAGTTTGGGTTCTGTCAGTAAGCCAGTTAGCAACACATCGAGTGACGTAGGGATTAATGCCCAGCTTAGTAAGTTTATCTATGATTCCAGAGTGGGGAATGGTGTCAAAGGCCTTGGCAAGGTCCAGATAGGCTGTGTGAACCACCTTACCCTTGTCCACAGCTCTGGAGACTGATTCGAAGAAGTCAATCAGGTTCAGGAGACAAGATCTTCCCTTCACAAACTCAAACTGCGTGGAGTCCAGTGTTTGAAGGTTGCCAGTGTCTTTGTTTATAAGTTCCATGATAATACGTTCCATGGCCTTGCAGATCAGGCTCGTCAGACTGATGGGATGGTAGTTCCTGGGATCCAAGGTGGATCCCCCCTTGTGGAGTGGGATAACTGTAGCTGTGTGCCACTCAGTGGATATGAAGCCTGAGATGAGGCTATGATTAAACATGACACTTAGGTGAGGTGCCAGTTCATTTTGTAGTTCATGTAATACACAGCCTGGGATGTCGTCTGGTCCCATGGATGCTGTATTCTTAGCCTTGGAGAGTGTATTTTTATCTGTGTGGCCGTTATTACCAGAATTTAGCAATCTTTCGGTATTGAGATGGGCCCTTTAGGGGGTGAAGTTTGCACTGAATCGATCTGCCAGGATATTGGCAATATCCTTGAGATCAGTGTATTTAATGCCATTCTGTTGTAGCTCAGAGCTGATCTGAGCATTGCCATTAAGATTCTTGACATAGCTATAGAATGCCTTGTGGTTGTCTTTGGAAGCTTTGGCAATTTTATTTTCGTAACTAGCTTTGGAGGATTTTATGAGGGATCTCGGCTTCTTACTGAGGCTGGTAAGGGAGGATCTGAAGTAGGGAGTTCATTTGTCAGCAACCTGTGGGTCTTGGATCCGAGCCGGCAACTTGTTTCAAGCTAATGGATCCGAGCTCCTAGCTCCTCCCCTCACCCATAATCCCCTGCTAACCCTCCATGACCTCAGATCTAGTTTGCCGCGCTTGTGGATAGCTGGATTCCTGTGAGCTCGTCTAGTACTTGGCAGTTAAATTTTTATTTTCTGTCAACTTTCTTATTTTTTCACAAAATATTAAGTGTGTAAGTGTTAGGTTCCCTGTAGAGTAAAAAAAAAAAAAAAAAATTTCTTTTAAGTAGTTTTTCCCTCCCTTCGCTGGTCGTTAGAGAGTGTGTGTTGTGTGTTGTGTTTTGGGGCCTGTGTGTGTGTGTAACATTTCTTTTTTTCTTTAAGTATGGCTGAGGCCCCAAAAGCCATTTTTTCTAAATGTACCGAGTGTGGCCATAAGCTCTCCCCGGCTGATGGCCACACTCAGTGCGTTCGGTGCCTTGGGGTTGAACACCTCACCTCAGGCTGTACCATTTGTGCAGCGTTCAACCCCAGGGCACTGAAAGAGCGGAGGTCGAAGCTGGTCTTGGCGGGACTTTTACCCCCGGACTCAGCTCCGGCCTCCGCTGCTCCCGTGGCTCCACCACAGGCTGTGGTTGCTGCCATTCCTGCCCCCCTTTTTCCGACCGGGACTCAAACTCCCGCTAAAGTGTCGGAGGCCAGGGAGGCCAGGAGGGAGAAACGGAGGGAGAAGCACCACAAGCGGCGGGCCGAGACCTCCGTTTCGGTGCCGCCAGCTAAGCGGGCTTCTCCCTCCACTGCTTCTAGGTCTCCTCCTCCTCAGCTCTGATCCCCTTGTTTCTCCCCAGGGCCCAAGGAGGAGGAGGCCCGATCTCCATCGAGGTCATCGAGGCGACATTCCAGGCCTGCCTTGGTGACCTCTTTGAGATCGACCTTCAGTATGTCCGATGCAGACTTGGACCGGATGATGCGAAGGTTCATCCAGGCCCAACTGCAGATGGGAGTGCTCTTGCCCATCCTATTGCTCCTTCTCCGACCCGCTGTCCAGGTTCGGAGCCGAGCAGCATTGGAGCCGGGGGTGGGTCGGCGCCGACAGTACTTGGTACTTCAGATCCGACCCTGCCCTCGAGCCTGTCGGATCCGACCTCTCGGAGCCGTGGCCCGAGCTTCGGATCCGAGGGATTCAGTGTGCCTTCGGCTCCGTCCAGGTCGGAGCGCACTGGTCCTTCGGATCCGATGGTCTCGGCACCGGTTCCGATCCCTTCATTGGATCCGAGTGGGAGCTGACTCTCGGATCCAAGAGAGAGCGGTTCCCCCTCGGCTTTCGATGTTGTGGAGTGGGCTCTGTTGAGAGCATCCGGACCCCCGGTCCTTGTCTCGGCTCCTCCCTGCACTCCCTCTCTGCTGGGCCAGGCTTCCATCACCCGGCCAAAGGGACAGCCTGCTTCAATGTCCCAGATGGTTCCATTGGAACAGGATGTTGCTGGCGAGGCCTCCTCGGACAGCCCCCCCGAGGAAGTGCCCCACAAGCACAAGTGCAAGAGGAGGCACGTGGACTCCCCTGAGTCCTTAACTGAGGACATGGACTTGGAGGAAGGGGAAGGCTCCCCAAGATCACCCCCTGAGGATGTCTCCTTTGGAGACATCATGGAGATGCTGAGGATCAGAGGTGGGTGGTCTGCCCCCAAGTCTTCCTCCGATGAGTCCGTGTTTCTGGAGGCATTCGAAGCAGGCCTGTCTACTTCTTGGGTGTCCCCACCGGCCGACCCCTTGGTGGACCTCATTACCACCAGAGCGTGGAAGGATACGGACACCGTGGAGCCAATACCAAAACGCCCGGGCAGAATACTAAGCCCCCCCTCAGACCGATCGCACTGGAACAAGGGCCCCCCCATAGATGCCATGTTGACGGCAGCAGCCACGAAGAGGGAACTAGCTCAGGAGAGCCCCTCAGTCCATCTACCGAGCAAGGAGTCTCGCTCGATGGACCGCTTAGGGAAGCGAGTTTTTAGTTCAGTGACCTTCTCGGTAAGGTCTCTGAACTATATGGCACATGTCATCACGATGCAGCGAGATCTTATCAAAGAATACGCTGCCTCCCCTCCTGAGTCCATGTCGGCGGATGACAAGCAATTGTACTCCACCCGAATGGCCACTCTGAGATCAATTTCAAATACCTCTATGCGGCTATTGTCCCACGCCACAGAGGGAGCCGCTAGGGCTAGCGGAGCAGGCCTAGTCATGAGACGTCAGGCCTGGCTCCATCATTGTGACTTTGCGGAGCCTTTTAAAGCGTCTTTTGCGAATGCCCCTTTCGATGGTTCTGCCCTATTTGGCAAAACGGTTCGCGAGACACTTGTCCAGAGCGAGAAAGACGGGAAGACGTTGTCTGCCGTCGGAGTCCGCTTCTCTGCTCCCCAGCGGTCCTTTTCGAAGAACCAAAAGGGTCAGAAGAAGATGTGGTTCCGGAAATCGCAACATTCCCAACCCGCTCCGGACAACCAGTCCTTCCGTGGCATCTCGGAGCACCTAGCAGCATGGGAGTCCATCACGACAGACCGCTGGGTTGCTTCGCATTATATCCAGAGGGTACAAAATACCATTACTCCATGTCCCCAAATTCAAGAACCTCCCCGATGTACCACCCGATCAGAGGGAGGCCGCAGCCGCAGAAATTCAGCAGCTGCTAAGAAAAAGAGCCATCCAGCCCATCCCCCAAGACCAGCTCGGATTAGGGTTCTACTCCAGGTTCTTTTTGGTGCCAAAAAAGACGGGGGACTTGAGACCGATTCTAGACCTTTCCCGCTTGAACCTGTCAGTAACCAAGGAAAAATTCCGAATGGTCACTCTTCAATCTATTCTCCCCCTTCTAAGGGAGAACAATTGGATGTGCTCTATAAACCTCAAGGATGCATACTACCACATTCTAATGGACAGATGATCCAGGAGGTTCCTCCGTTTCCGTCTGGGAGCCAGTCACTACCAGTTCAGGGTCCTTCCCTTTGGCCTCACCACAGCCCCTAGGGTGTTCACCAAGGTATTAGCAGTGATTGCGGCCCACCTGAGACTCCAGGGAATACAGGTCTTTCCATACCTGGATGACTGGCTCCTGACCGCCCCAACAAGGCATCTACTTTGCTCAGCCAGAGATTTCTTTCTCCGCCTAGCCCCACAGTTAGGCATCACCATCAATGCCGACAAATCCCTTCTGGCCCCGACACAAGTCATAGAATTCATAGGAGCCAGAATAGACACCAGAGAGCTACGAGCCTTTTTAACTTCCGAGAGAATTCGGAATGTGCAACTCCATGTGCGGGCTATGCTCCAGTCAGAGACTTCACCAGCGGAATTGGTCCTGAGGGCACTAGGCTCCATGGCGGCAGCGATTACGCTACTTCCATGCGCCCGTCTGAACATGTGGGTACTGCAATGGACACTTCTAGTGCAATGGTCCTTTCTATCCCTTCCTCTTCACCACCCCATTGCTATCAGCAAGGCTCCAAGCTTCGGACCCCCATATGGGCCATCCCTTCTGCACCTCTCCCCCTCTCGCCACGGTGACCACGGACGCCTCCCGCCTCTGGTGGGGGGGGGGGGCATTTTTCAGGCAGGACGGTCCAAGTCACGTGGAACGACACAGAGACCTCCCTACATATCAACGTTCTGGAGATGAGAGCGGTGCTGTTCGCGTTGCAAGCAGTTCAGAATCTCCTCCCCATAGGAACGATTGCAATTCAGTCGGACAACATGTCGGTTGTCTGGTACATCAACAAACAGGGGGGAACCAGATCTTACCCTCTATGCCGCGAAGCCATGAGAGTGTGGGAATGGGCGATCTCCACCAACCGCTTTCTGATTGCAACGCACATTCCGGGACGGACCAACATCCTAGCGGACAAACTCAGTCGCACCCTTCTTACCCCGTACGAGTGGTCTCTCAATCCACTAGTAGTGAAGCAGATATTCACAATATGGGGGCAACCCTGCTGCGATCTTTTTGCGTCTCCCTCAAACACCAAATGTGGCAATTTCTTCGCTCTGATTCCCTCTCCACGGGAAACTCCAAGAGACGCTCTGGTGCATGCTTGGCCACCCGGTCTACTTTATGCCTATCCTCCTCTACCCCTGATGCTGCAACTCTTACAGAAAGCCTCGCGGTTGGGAAGCAGGATGATCCTCATTGCCCCATTTTGGCCTCGGCAAATTTGGTTCCCTTACCTGTGGTCTCACCTAGTGTATCCTCCTTGGATTCTGGATCCCAGTCCGGATCTAATCTCCCATCCGTCGGACTTACCGACCCCAAACCTGGACAATCTGAAACTGACAGCTTGGTTGCTCCAGTTCCACTCCTAGTTAGGACTCCCGGTATCTCTTCACCAGTCAAAGCCATCCTTGTGGCAGCGCATAAGCCCTCCACCAGGAAAGTGTACCGCAGTAAATGGAAACGTTTCTCCATCTGGGCGGAGCATCATGATCTAGATCCCTTTATGGCTCCTCTTCCGTCCATGTTAGACTTCCTAACCGAACTTTTTCAGGAAGGCGTTAGTTGTTCAACCGTCAAAGTGCAATTGGCAGCCATCTCACATTACCATGTGGGACATGATACAGGGCCTTTGATGTCGGCCAAGTTGTGTAAAACCTTTCTCAAGGGCACCTTCTTGCTTAGACCCCCCATAAAAGAAGCCGTGCCACCGTGGGATCTTTCACTAGTTCTTCAAGCCTTGACTGCTCCATCTTTTGAACCCGCTGCTTCAGTAGATCTCAAATTCTTGTCCTGGAAAACAGCATTCCTTGTAGCCATCACTTCTGCAAAAAGAGTTTCGGAGCTTCAAGCTCTTTCTGTGAAGCCTCCTTATTTGATCTTTCACCCAGACAGAGTGTACCTCAGGATCAATCCCTCTTTTCTTCCCAAAATAGCATCAGAAACCAATATAAATCAATCCATAAATTTACCGGTTTTCTTCCCTAAATATCAGAATAAAGGAGAGTACAAGCTGCACTCATTAGATGTTCATAGGCAGCTTCGCTTTTATATTCATAGAACAGCTGGTCATAGACAATCCGACCAGCTGTTCGTTTCCTTTGCCAAATTTAATTTGGGGAAAGCAATATCAAAAGTATCTCTATCATGCTGGATTTCTCAATGTATCCTGTTGGCGTACCAAGCCTCTGGGAGACCCGCACCTGAAGGAGTTCACGCACATTCCACTCGTTCCATCTCTACTTCTGCGGCCTTCAAGTCTAGAGTTCCATTGGATGATATTTGTTCGGCAGCCACTTGGGCTTCATCTCATACCTTTATTAACCACTACAAACTGGACATGATTTCTAGAGGGAGAGCATCCTTTGGCTCTGCGGTGCTTCGCAATATCCTTCCATGATGGCCACCCAAGGTTCAGGTAGCTGGGGACTCTGTCCCACAGGTTGCTGACAAGTGAACTCCCTACTTCAGATTAAGAAGTTATGTACACACCATAACGTTCCATCTGAGTAGGTAGCTTCATTTGTCTGCAACCATCCCCCCCCTCCTTCCCCCTGGCCTTCTTCGGATCTATTTTAGTTGGATACCCGTTTTTGGGTATATATTGAGGGGCAAACTCGATCTGAGGTCATGGAGGGTTAGCAGGGGATTATGGGTGAAGGGAGGAGCTAGGAGCTCAGATCCATTAGCTTGAAACAAGTTGCCGGCTCGGATCCTATATCGGATCCAAGACCCACAGGTTGCAGACAAATGAAGCTACCTACTCAGATGGAACGTTATGGTGAGTACATAACTTCTTATTTTGCATCCTGGGATTTTCCTCTCTTCTGCAACAGTTTCTTTCTTTTGTTGTAAAGTTTGTTTATGGCAGGGGACCACCAGATTGGCTTCCTTTTTTTTTGGAGGAGAGCGTCTTGGTTCTGTTGGGGATGGCACGATTCATGCACGAGTGGATGTGCTCATTCAGTGCCTTAGTGTAGGATTCAGCAGTCGAACTTTCAGTTCCCATCTGCATGGGAGTCATGAAGTTTGTCACTTCTGACTTGAGTAGCATGAAGCTGGCGTTGGAGAAGTTGTTTACGGAGGTTTCCTTACTGGGGGGTGGGGGTGGGATGTGGATGTCAAGGGTGATTAGCTTATGGTCAGTCCTGACCAATGAGGGGGTGACCATAGGTGTGGAGCATCGATTTCTCATGTTGGTAATGACCAGGTCTAAGATATTGGAGCCCCATGGTGGGACGAAGGATTAGTTGATCCAGGGCATTGGAATTTATGGATTCCAAGAACCGTTGGGCAAAGGTGTTGGTACACGAGTAGTTTTCCCAGTTAATGGCAAGGTAGTTGAAATCACCCAGTATTAGGATGTTTGGTTGTATCTTAATATTTTCTGGTATGTTTAGAAAGGTGTAGTGAGAATCTTGGGGCATGGTGGGGGATCTGTAGCAAGTTACAGTTTGGATTGCAGTCTTACCTAGTGTTAGTTGCACCTCGAGAATTTCAGACGCATTGTGTTGGGCAACTAGCCTGATGTTGTGAATATCCTTGGTGAATATGGTCACTCCTCCACCTTTAATGTTTTGGTCCTGGTTTGGTGGCCGAAAAGTGTGGTAAGAGTTGTAGCCTGGTATTGCAGGGGTGCTCTCTGGAGCCTTAAACCAGG
The DNA here is from genome assembly GCF_019279795.1 of Protopterus annectens. NCBI lineage: Eukaryota > Metazoa > Chordata > Ceratodontiformes > Protopteridae > Protopterus > Protopterus annectens. The sequence goes on from NC_056729.1 coordinate 486,894,011, forward strand.
TCTCAGTTACTGCACAGATATCCATATTCTCCATTTTTAGGAGTGCTTCGAGAGAGTGCATTTTGAGGTTTAGACTTCTAGCATCGAGTAGCATTACCTTCAGATTTTACATGTTTGTACCTGTTATGGTGGTGGTTTTGTCCTTTGAACTTTGCCTAAAAAAGGCACTATAGGGGTGGCAAGAGCCTTAACCAGTGACCTAAATCCCAGGGGCGACAGGTGCAGATCATCTCTGGTAAAGCATTGTGGTCTGTTGATCATGTCGTCCTAGGCAGATGGATACTGAATCCCCTTTGAATGACAACAGAAGCACACATTACCTGGGAAAGCCAAGCTTTGTTACCCCGGCTGGACATTAGCAGTAGTAAACCACTGATTAGGAATACTGCAGCAGTGATCAGTAGGGCATCTAATGTGATGCTAAGTTTTTATACAACAGTACTTCTGCTTAGAACTTGGCTAGAAGTTATACCTACTACCTTTCTGCCACTGCTACAGATCTTCAAACACCAAGAAGCAAATCATTATTAGAAAAAAGAACTGTGGATTCTTTGTGAATATGAACTGAGGATAAGAAGGACTGGTTGAACTTAAAACTGAAACTACTGAAAATAATTTGTTATATAATTTACCTTTGGATAAGTATATAGTGTGTTATAGAGGTAACCCAAAACGTGTTATATCTATGGGGGAATTGGGGCATTCACTTGCAGAATATGATAAGAAATGTTATGAGATATAGATGGGGAAATTGGCCATAAAGACTAAATGTATTAAGAAATGCAAAAGACATGGAATGGATGGATCCTTTTGGTTTATTTTTCAACAAAATAATAAAGAAAATGTTCAAAAAGAAATAAAAGAAGAGTTAAGTCAAAAATTAACAAGAAAGAAATGTGTGTGTGTTTTGGGGGGGTGTTCCTTGTGTCTAAGATGAGAGAAGAGGAGTAAGGGGAAAGTAAACACAGAAATTCCTTACAACATTTTAGTTCAAGAAAAAGGAATTGGGGAGGACAGATAAGAAGTCAAAGAAGTGAATTATGTTGGGTGATTGGTCTCAAAAAGGGGGAGACATAAAAAAAGGATGCAGAAAACATGAAACAATACATAATTAAAGCTACTGATTTTGAAAGTGAATAGTTTCAGATATGCTAAATAAAAACAAATAAATAAATCAAAAAGCAAAAGAATATAACTCGGGATAAATAAATTTCCTACTGTACAAGTAGGACTTAAATCAGATCCAGATTTTTTTTTTATTCTTATGAAGTATACATATTTTTGTAAAATGTGTACCAAGTTAGAAAAGTGACTTTTGCCCAGTGGTACCTTAATTTTAACTTTGAACACTTTTTACAAAACAACACTGATTTATAAGGAAGAAATGGAGCTAATGAGGTCCTAATTGCACAGAATGAAGGCACTCATCTTGAGTTGCATGTTTGTACTTGTGGATTTATTAAAATTTAGCATTAGACATTCAGCCTCTGTGTATTTTTATTTTATTTTAAGTTAGTGACCTATAGTCATAATCATCATGGATACTTCGGCTTGAGCACTTGTTAGGGAAGTCTTTGTGTGTTGGGTTAAAATATGAGTTAAGGAGATGTTTCACTTTTCAGTGGCTAAATAAAAGGAAGCACAATATTTCTGTAGAATATAAAATTTTAACAGACAAAAAGAATATTTTGAACTAATGTAAAGGCAGCTATGTATCGGAGGGCTTTCTGAGGTAGTTATATTAGTAATAAAGAAAACTGTATTAAATTGTTAAATCCAGTTTTGATTGAGACAAGAAGAGGTTTAATTTTTTTGTGTATGTTCATGGAAAGCATGTACTACTACAGCAGTAATTTATAGCAGTGTGTGTCTAATTTTGGTATGTTGTACCTGTCATTTTGTGCACAGTCTGACTCTGTGCAGGAACTTATTTTCCTCCTTAATTTCTAAATGTTTTATTAAAATATTGGGTCACTGTGGCTGAAATGGGTCTATAAAGCAGCCCACCTACCCAGTTAAATGAAATAGATTGGTAAGTGTAAAACTCATAGCCATGTATCTTTCACTGTGAAAAAAAAAACAAGAACAATGTTTATATGAAGTAAGAAAACTGTATACTTTTATAAATATAGATGTATGGATGATTTTTTTAATTGAGATATAAATGGTAGTGGGTTAAAAGGAAATGATGCAGTGATGTATAAAGGGCATGGTGATATTATAGTTACAGGATAAATAAAATGTTCAAATGGATAACCATATAGGAGAGGTCTACTAAAAACAGAAATGGATTTTATTGTATTGACTGAATAAACAGTTTTGAGAAAAGAGATATAATAAAGGGATGTTCTGACTGGAAGGCAGATGTGGAATAAATTTGCTGTAGAAATAAAGACAATGTGGATATGTAGGGGGAACTAAGTGGTTAAATGGAAAAATGTTATAGGGAATAAAGGACGGTTTTAGTGAAATTACTGGGAATCATTTAGCGATGAAGCAATTTTATTAAGATTGAGCATCATTGTCATTCAATAAAAATATAATTTACAGGAAACATGAATGCCGCAGTGGTACGGCGGTAGCGTTGTTACCTCTCAGCAAGAGGTTCTCCCGTTCGATTCTCGGTGTGTCTTGGGAGTGCCTTCTGTGTGGAGTCTGCATGCCCTCCCTGTGGTTGGGTAGCGTTCGAAAGACATGCGTGTGTAATGGGGCGTGCCTTAGTTGAAGGTTGGGCGTCGAGCTGGCACCTTGGCGTTTCGTAAAAATCTACTGCCAATCATTAGCAGACCGGAGTTCCGCTGTGGCGACCCCTTACCGGGAAAATGCCGAAAGACAAACAACAACAAATTTTTTCACAGCAAACACCAACAATTAAGAAAAAAGATTGTAATCACTTGATAGAACATGTCCGTAGAGAGAGTAAATAGCTAGGAGCCTTAAAGAAAAAAATTAAGTAATAAATCAGAAGAATGAATAAATAATGAAAGAATAGATTTAAAGGTATAAATAAGTATGTAATCAGTAAGTGAAAGGAGGATGCATCACCTTTACTAATGTAGTTTGTGGAATGAGCAAAGAGTAAGGAGTGATAAATGTAGATGTAGAATATGTTATAAGGGCATTTCAAAATATCTGTTAAAATTATAGAGAATAAAGACAGGAATGTTACACAATGGGAGCAATAGAAGTTAAGATTGTGTGAATAAAGAAAAGAAAGGAAATGTTGAATGGCAGAATAAGTTGTTAAAAGGGAAGAAGTAAAAAAAAAACTGGAGAAAGAAGTAACTTTGGAGAGAGGAAGTTAAGGTCTCTAAAATGCATTGTGAAAAGAGTGGATGGAATAAGATATTTTTTATAAAAATCTGAATGAAGATAACAATGTGAAAGTGTTAAATTAATGGCTGGTGCAGGGTATAAAAAGTGTTGAATATTATAGTGAAACTGAAAAGACCGTTCAAACTAACAAGTGATACAGAAAACCAAACCCTAATGAATTTGTTTAGTGATTTCCTTCTGTTTAATAATATCCAACTAAAACTTCATCAGAACACCGAAAAAGATGAATACAATTTACATGCATTAGATGTGAACAAAAAAGGAAATTCTAATTTTGATCAATATGTCTTTATATGACGGTGTGTTTGCAAGAGTTAGGAGGCATGTTGCTGTTATCACCACCAGGAAAGAAAATAAATTACTAAGAGATTTTGCGGCTTATGAACATGGTGATGCTTATGTTTTAAAGTCTTATAATGATTTCCATGTCATTGTCGTAGAATCTAATAATAACATTCAAGTTCATGCTGACATTAGTGAAGAACATTGTTACATACTCTTTAGTACATGAAGTTCAAGCTGGATCCTGTAAGTCCTATGTGCAAGTTGTTTTTTTTTCCCTGTTGAAAACACAGAGCAGACAAATACATGAAGTCAGTTACAGGTTGGGGAAAGAGGACACGGAAAGGCAAAGAAGAAATAGCATCTTTATTCCATCTTTTTAATTTAAGTAATTTTGAACTCAAAAAGAATGCTTAGTGGTGCTTCAAAAATATTTTTATGACTGTACTAATATTAAACCATATTGGAATGAGATTAACAAATTTCTTCAAGGTATCTATACTGATATATTTGTTTTGACAAAGTCTTTAATTTTATTGAATGTTGTTAATACTTATAATATGAAGAAAGATGACCTGTATTTGTTGTGGACAATGTTAGCAATAGCCAGAAAATGTATAACTAGAAGATGGAACTCTAATGTACCACCCACAATGGAGGAATTCCTATCATCACTGAAGAAATGCATACTAATGGAGAAAAGAACTAAAGAGTTAAGAACTTTTCCTAAGCCATTGGTTAATAGTCCGTGGATGAAAGTTTTGAATTTGATTGATACCCTACAGATGGAACCAAACTCTTCCTAACTATCATAGTTTATATATTAACTTATTATTTAACTACAGATGTTTTTATCTGAATCCTTTTTTGTCAGGCTGAATGTAAATACTGTAAATAGTTATTGAATGTTATGAATGTATTAAATTGTTGTATTTAATCAAAATAAAAATCATTTGAGTAAAAAAAAAAAAAAAAGGCTTCTCCTTTGTACCATTGAGGAGAGCCAATTTTACTAAAGTTATTTTTGATTTGAAACTTTATACATGCAAGTTAAACTTATATTACATATCGGATGAAACTGAATGCAACAATAACAACAATAAGTTAGGGTTTTAAAAAAAGATCCACAGTTAACCAAGTGTTATATCACACTTTGCAAATATTTAATGATTTGTGTAAAAGTGATTGAAGGATCCTGTCAGCTAACAAATAGGTTCATAGGTAGGTACTAGGCTATCTGCCCAAGGGCATTTATAAGCCTAGCCAGAGTGTGTCGGCTTTCACCGCCCTATTGATTAATTAACTTATCCTCTGTCAAGCAGAGCCAATGAAGTGATCCCAGGGGTGTATTTTCTGTTACCCATCCACTCGTTAAGGTTTCTCTTGGAGTGTTAGTGAGGGGCTCTGCCTAATATAGTTAGGAATTTTATTCCAAAGAATGGGGAGTCTCTGTGATAGGAATCTATCCCTCCAGCATGTTCTTTTTATTGTTGTGGCGAGGTTTAGCTCGCTAGAGCGCGTGGCTCACAGTGTCTTGGATTTCTTTCGGTGGAGCATGTCCATCAATTCTGAGTTGGACATGGCTTTGTAAGTCAGGCAGAGATCACCACTGAGTAAGCGATATGCCACTGAGTACATCCGGAGTTTTTTCAGTTGGGCTGCATAGGACATATGTTTGAGGCCAGTAATCCTCTTGGTGAGGTACTTTTGTGATCTCTCCAGCTGTTGGAAGTGTCTTGTGAAGTACATTCCAAATGGGGCATTGTACTCTATGGTGGGTCTGATGAGTGACGAGTAGAGGGGCACTATAACCTCTTTATTTCTAGATGTGCCTTTAGTAATTAGATGGGCCACATAGAAGGATTTCCTAACTACTTTGGCAATATGATTGTCAAAGGGGAGATTACTATCTACCTGGGTCCCCAGATCTCTTATTACCTCTTTTGTATTAAGGGGGCTGCCACCTATGTGGTAATTCATGGGTATTTTGTTTTCCCCAAATGGGATGACTATGCATTTAGCTTGAGGCCATGACTTTGACACCAGGTGTCCGTCTCAGTAAGGCCTTTTGGAGGATGTACGTGTCAGCCGGAGAATCAGTTATGGCTCCCAGTTTGCAGTCATCGGCGAACTCAGTTAGCCATAGTCCTCCTGTGTTTGCCTGTACTTCTGAGAAGTATATGCCGAACAGTAGGGGTCCCAGGACTAAACCTTGCAGGACACCACTTGTGACTGGTTTAGAGTCGGACCTGGAGCCTGCTATTCTTACCATGTGATTTCCGTCTGTAAGCCAGTTGGCAACCCATCTCGTGATGTAGGGGTTTATGTTCAGGCTGGTGAGTTTTTCCTGTAGACATGATCTGCCCTTAAAGCCAAACTTGGTGGGGTCAAGTGTTTGGAGGTTCCCAATGTCTTTGTTAATGAGTTCCATGATGACGCGCTGCATAGCCTTGCAGACCGTGCTAGTCAGGCTTGTGGTGCGATAGTTACCAGGGTCAGTTGTGGCCCCTCCTTTGTGGAGTGGAATAACCATTGCTGTGCGCCATTCTATGGGCACGTAGCCTGTGGAGAGGCTGAGGTTGAACAGTGTGTTTAGGTGGGGGGGGGGGTTAGTTCGTTCTGTAGTTCGTGCAAGAAGCAGCCTGGAACACCATCTGGCCCCATTGATGCTGTGTTTTTGGCTTTTGAAAGGGCTATTTTCACGTGTGCGACTGTGATTTCCGGGACACTACACTTTTCCGGTATTGTGGGCCCTTTTGGAGGTGAGAGGGGGGTGACGTTTGCACTGAATTTTATCTGCCAGGATGTTGGCAATATCAGTAGGTTCAGTATATTTTGTGCTATTTTGCACTAGTTCAGTGCATGTCTGCGAGTTGCTACTTAGATTCTTAACATAGCTAAAGAAGGCTTTATGGTTATCTTTTGAATACTTGGCTATTTTTCTTTTGAAGTTAGCCTTGGATGATTTTATGAGGGCCCTTAGTTTCTTACGGATACTAATCAGGGATGTCTTTCCTTCTTGGGATTTGATTTTTTTCTGAACTAGTTTCCTCCTTCTATTGTATAGTCTGTTTATGGCAGGGGTCCACCAGACTGGTTTACTTCTCTTAGAGGAGTGAGGCTTGGTTTTGCTAGGGATGGCACGATCCATGCATCCTTGTAGGTGCTCATAGAGTGCATTTGTAAAGGTTTCTACATCTTGGGCAGCGTTATCCTTTAGCGTGGGGGCTGTGAAACTTACCGCCTCTGTCTTAAGTAAGGTGAAGTTTGCTTTAGAAAAGTTTTTTACTGTGGTTTCCTTTGGGGGTGGTGGTGGGGTGTGAACATCCAGAGTGATTAGTTTATGGTCTGATCAAACCAGTGACGGGTTGACCTCCAGTGTGGAACATCTGTCGCCCATGTTTGTGATGACCAAGTCCAATATGTTTTCACCTCTGGTAGGGGAGTTTACCAGCTGATCCAGGGCGTTTGAGTTGATGAATTCCAGGAAGTGCTGGGCCTGGGAGTTTGCACTCGAGTAGTTTTCCCAGTTAATGGTAGTGTAATTGAAATTGCCCAATATTAGGGTGTTCGGTACGACCTTCATGTTTTCCAGTGTCTCCAGGAAGGTGTAGTGGTGGTCCTAAGTTATGGAGGGTGATCTGTAGTAGGCCACAGTTTGCATTGCAGATTTGCCCGATGTTAGTTACACATGGATGATCTCAGAGGTATCATGCTGCGCCACTAACCTGGAGGTGTAGGTATTTTTGATGAATATGGATACATCCCCTTCTTTTGTGTTTCAGTCCATGTTGTGTGGCCGAAACATGTGGTACGAGTGGTAGCCCGGTAGTGCTGGGGTGCTCTCTGGAACCTTGAACCAGGTTTCAGTTACTGTACAGATGTCGACGTTCTCCATACTGAGGAGTGCTTTGAACGTGTGCATTTTGAGATTTAAACTCCTGGCGTTGAGTAGCATAACCCTCAGTTTTTTGTTAATTGTGCTGTTTATGGAGGTGGGTTTGACTTTTGAGCCTTGCCTAAAAAAGGCACTGTGGGGAAAGCAAGAGCCTTGGCCAGTATTCTAAAGACTAGGGGTGACAGGTGCAAGATGTCTCTTGTGAAGCAACGTGGCTTGTCGAGCATGTCGTCCCAGGCTTTATACTGAGGTATCATTCTTGGTGAGGGTAGGATGCTACTCAAGATCAGGGTCATAACAACCTGGGCTACATGATCAGAGAGCTCTTCCATGTCTCTTTTCATGTAGTCCAGGGTGGTACATCTCAGGTCATTCACACCAGCATGAACAATGACAAAGTCATATTTGTACTTGTTCTGGAGTGACCTGAGTGTTTGCGTTATGTGGTGGATTCTGACTCCCGACAGGCAGCTAAAAGTATCCTTCTGCATGTCCAGTCTAGTGAGTGGGACGTCAGTGTGCCTGACTATAGAGTCACCTATTACTAGTGTGTTAGGTATGTTATTTCGCCTTAAGGGCTGTGATTGTGCGGCACGCTGATTTTGTGTTTTATGTGTTGTCTGGTTTGTGACGGGAAGTGCAGGTTGTTTGGGTGTCTGCTTTGGAGGTCTCTGATGCTTTTGCAGGTTTTTATTTAGAGCGTCTGAGTATGATTTTGTGTATTTATGTGTATTTTTTGCCAGCGCTGGTTTAGTAGGTCTGTGCGTGGCTGGAGGTGTGGTGCAAGTATTAACCTTCTCCTCATGACTGTCTGTTCAAGTCTTGGGTGGAGACAGCTTAGCTTCCAGTTTGGCTGTATAATTGCATCTCTCAAATATGTTAGTGTTTTGTGGTAGGAGGAGAGGGTTGTCTGTGTACATGAGACAGTTGTAGCATTGCCTCAGGATACCCAGATTCACCAGCTGGAATGGAGAGTACACCTGAAATTGCCCTTTGGTCATGCCTGAATAGTAGGGTGAGCTGCTTAGTTGCCTGGTGAGTGAGGGGTGAATAAAGAGCCTTGCCCTGCTGGGCAATCAAGTGTTAGGGTATATTAGTGCTTGCTATTAGGTCTGAGCAAGTGTTGGGCTGTATGCAAGAGAGCCCACAGGATTTTTTGCAGGGGAGTGCAAACCCAGAGCCCCGCCCACTCAGCCATTCCAGTGTCCCATTACTTGGCTATTTCTCCCCATTTGCCATAGACACTGTTCAAATCTCTCAGTGTGCATACTGTTTTATGCTTTACTTATACAATGATTACAGATATTTGGATTTCATTTACAACTTTTATTTCAAATTTTATAGCACAAACACTGATAGACATTTACTAAACCTAAACAAAGCAATAGTCTTATAGTGAAAACAGACTTAGCATTAAAATGTCTCTACCTTTGAAACCCACATTCACTGAAACAGCATTGAAACCCGCATTCAAATAAAATGCATCTGGCCAGTGGCGTGATAAGTTTACCTTTGGGCTGTTTTCAAATCATAAGCTCCTTGCACACATTTTTAGAACCATGCAAAAGTTCTTTGATTCACCTTCCTGACTATTAATTATACTATATAATAATTGAATTATATCCCTTGTATAATACAGCACCACTTGTTATAATGTGTTTTAAATTTATAGTTCTGAACATTTTTCCTTTAAGCAATGAAACAAATCATATGAACCAATAATGACAACCTGCCCAATTCAAAACATTTCAACCATAAAGGGCCACTCAAACTTCTGTCATACAATCCAACAATATCAATCAATATACAGAATCTCTGCAGAAAAGTCATCTGAATAATTCCACATTAAAGAGATCTGAAACCAATTAAGAGGTTGTTGCTAGAAAACAACTTTATATTTCAGTGTTTCATTTACAAAATCAGTGCCTGTTGCCCTTGAAGAATAAATTGCCTGTGCTACATTAAAATAAATGGTAAGCTGGTATATTGCAATAGAGAATGGGTGGCAAGCTGAAAAACAAGTTCATAGTTATTAGGCGTCTCATCCAAAGGAGAACATACTAAGGACTGCACTTGTTAGTGTGTGTTTTAAAATTTATATTTTTGAACATTTTTCCAGTAAGCAGTGAAACAAAACATATGAACCAGTAATGACAAACTGCCCAGTTCAGAACATCTCAACCATAAAAGGCCACGCAAACTTCTGTCATTACAATCCACCAATATTGGTCAGTATGCATAATCTCTTCAGAAGTAAGTCATCTAAATAATTCAACATTAAAAATATCTCAAACTAATGAAGAGATTATTGCTATAAAACAACTTCTATTTCAGTATTTCATCTACAAATTCAGTGTCTGTTACCCTTGAAGAATAAATTGCCTATGTTGCATTAAAAGAAATGGTAACCTGGTGTATTACAATAGGGAATGGGTGATAATCTGAAAAAGAAGTTCTAAGTTACTAGGGGTCTCATCCAACGGAGGGGATACTAAGGACTGCAGTACCCTACCCCTTTAAAATACAAATTTACATGCTGTGGGAGTAGAAGCTAAAGCCCTCTGTATCAAGACGCAAGTATGCAACCTGCTGTGCTACTAACAATGCTTTAAAATTCTATACCACAATAGTGATAACATTTGCTAAACAAAAGAGTTGCACATTTTAAACAGACTTAGCAAGAGCAGCAGTAAAACTCTCTTCCCTTGAAGCTCACAATTCATTGAAAATGCACTTGAAAATAAATTCTACCAGCTAACTCTAGGTCATTTCACTCTGTCTCTCTCTCTCTCACTCACACACACACACACACACACACACACACACACACACACACACACACACACACACACACCAGTGCAAAACCTCTGTGTGGCATTGTTTTTTTAGCAACTGAAACATGATGGGAAAACACTGACCCTCATCTGGGAACTGAAACCTGGCTCACCTGAATTCTGTGCAATCGTCTGATAGTTGGAAGAATCCAAAGAATCCAACAGATAACATTTGGGTTTTTTTATAGACAAGGATTAGTGTTTTCTTTTTCGCCTGTCAGTTGCTATAAAATAATGCAATGCAGAGGATATGTACAGTACATCATGTAGCTGTAGGTACTTTGAAATAAACATGCATACCAGTGAGACACACGTATATAATTAAATTTACCATAGCACTCACTGGTGAAAATCAGGAAATTAATACAATCTGCAAGACAGAGACAGAAATAATATTGAGTTTTTTAAAAAAAAAAACTATAATTTTAATACAATTGTTAGGATATATGTACATTACTTGTCAACTCCTTCACATATAATTTTGTACTGTGATTCCAAAAGATAAAAGCATTAACTTTTTCTGTAATAGCATCAACAACCACCCAAAAAAAACACACACAAAGAAAAATGTATCTAGAAATAAGATGATTATCCAGCAGCATATCATAATCATAGCATTCTCTTTCAATTATTCTCTTATTCTCTCTTTCATATCCACTCTCTCCTCCTTATTCTCCCCTCTCTCGAATCCTCTCTGTCATTCATTCTCTCTCTTGTATGTTGTCCCTCTGTCATTCATTCTTGCACCCTCTGTTCCTTTTATCCTCTCTCTCTCTCTCCCTCTCTTCTTCTCTCATTCATTGTCTTCCTCTCTGTCTCTCATATTTTCTCTCTCATCCATCCTCTCTCATTCATTTTCTCCCTCATCCATCCTCTCTCATTCATTTTCTCCCTCTCCCTCCCTCTCTCATTCATTCTCACTTTATCTCTGGTATCCTGTCTCTCTAAATCATTCTCTATCTCTCCTGTATCCTCTCCTTCCCTCGTTCATTCATGTATCTTTTTTCTCCCTCTCTCTTTCATTTTCTCCCTCTTTCTCTCTCTTCTTCTCTCATTCATTTACTCACAAACAAAAAGTTACAAGCACTCGCAACACTAAAATAATCCAGCAACAATTTACAGCAAAATAAATAATCTTAGGGTCCTTTAAGCAGAAGACTAAATGGTCAGCTAAAACAAATAAAATATAGCAAGGACTGTAAAAACAGCTTTGACCAGCAAAATGGTACAGTTTGGTAGCCTAAGGCAATCAACAGAAGTTCAAACAATGAAGGGGACAGCTCTGCATTTGCAACTTATTCCAAGAACCAACTAATTAAAACAGATGCAGAAAACTAATGTCCAACTATTGCAGCACACCCCATTCCATTGCTATTTACATTGGAAACTGAAAGTGGCAGTGTTCTTTTCTTTGCTGACTGAACTCCCCCAATTTACAGAAAAACAATCTGATCACTGAGAGCACTACTACAATGATACCCAAGCATTACTTGAAGTAAGCTGAAGGACTTAACGTGCACCTGAAGCCATAATCTAAGAAGATGCTTGACAATAGGCAGAATGCCTGCAAACTCCTTCAAGAAAATACATATGTCAGGAAACAGAAAAGTGTTAAAACAGTGCCTACGGCTGAAATGGCATCCAATAGCTTACCTGAAGAAAAAAAAGAAACTGTTTGTTCACGGGCCAAGCAGAAGAAAAGAAGAATTAAACCGGTAACGTCCCCATACGATCTGACAAACCAGTGTGGATCGAAAACAGCAATGCTTGCATACATTCCCCACCACCAAAAACACAGAAAAATACCTTTCAACATTTCAAATGTAAATATGAAAAATAAAAAATAAAAATACTGCTTCAATTGTTCCCCATTTTTTAAACGCAGTTGTAGAACATTTATTGTCGCCTGATCCCAGCTTCCTGATAGCTCGCTTGATTACCCTGACAAGTTCAACCAAATAAACGTGAACAGTGCCCACCCTTCCTTGCTTAAGGAGCCAGAGATGGCAGAAATCTGACAGTAACTTGGTTTGACACTGACACAGCTACATACTACAAGACACTAGGGCCAAGGTGGGAAGCTACTGGCACTTGTCTCAAGTGCGCTGCTTTCATGTTTGGCGCCAAGCTTAAAGCTGATATTGATTCAAAAAAAAAAAAAAAATACCAAGAGCTTCTTTCTTGTGTGACTGTGATCAAGTTAACGTACCTTAAATGCTGTAAACACCACCAGCACATGAATCCAATAATGTCAGCTAAAAGACTTCTTTCTGGTCACAAAAATCTTTCCTTCAATCTCCATACTACCACTATTAATCTGGATAACTCTCCTCAACTGTCAACGGTCAGAAACGGGAACTGAGGGCTGAGGCTCATCATGTGATTGCAACCTCCAATAGCATCTCCAGGCTCCAAACCAACAAATGATGCAGCTTACACAAAAAAAAAAAAAAAAAAAAGAGTAAGTTGAAGTCGAAAAATGTACAGGTTTGCCAGTACATGTTTCGATTTCAACAAATCATCACAGATAAAGTAAGAAAATCCAGGGGGGTGCAAGTGCACCCCCTTGCACCTGCTTGCGGGAACCCTTGGCTGTATGATGCTTTTTGAGTGCTTAGGTTGAGATCAAGTATTTTAATCTCATGTTAAAAGAAAAAAGAGCACTTTTTGATTTAAGTAGTAATAATAATAGAATTATGAAAGCTGACAAGGGAAATAGTATAGTCATTATAAACACACAGGATTATGTCAGTGCTGTGAAATGTTTTGGGGTGGTAAAAGTTGCTATGATATTGTGTCTCTTCAAACTATTAATTACAGTTTTTCATCAATTAATAAATTACTAAAATACTTAGAAGACCAAGTTCAGATTAATTGTGACTTAAATTTTTTAAAGTGGACCATCCAAAAATTGCGAGATTATTAGATGTACCAAACATCCATAAAAATTCAACAGTTTCCCCCGTTTAGACCTATAGAGGTGGCTGATTTTTATAAAACAGAGCCACTATCTGTCTTTTTAGATGCTGTTTTAAACCCTGTTGTGCAAAATTCTACCTATTATCTAAAGGATTCATGAGTCCTTATAGATATTTAGCACAATTACAAGTTCATAGGAAATGAATCAGTTTTTTTGTGTGGTTTCTTTATACACATATATTAAGCAAGATGTTGGTATTGAGTTCATTAGAAACTACTTTCCTAAGTATAGTTCATTTGATAATTATTTTATAAATACTATTTGTATTTTATTAGAAGTAGTTCTTGATAACAGTTGTGTTTGTCTTTGATGGTATTTTTTTACAAACAGAACAAAGATGTGGCTGCAAGTACCAGAGTTGCCCCAGTTTTTGCAAATCTTGTCATCTCTTGGTGGGAATTATAATTTTTGGTACACCATCCATATTTTGCCAAAGTTAGTCTACATAGACATTATATTGATTATTTATTTTTCTTTTGGAATGTTAGTTTAGATGAGTTAGAAGAGTTACATTGAGCATTAAATCTTACTACAACATTTTTATCTTTCACCTTGGGGAATTATGGGAGGACTGTTCAGTTTTTGGATTTATCCATCAGTTTTGATTTTGTTAATAAGGGATTTCAAAGTAGTATTTTCAGAAAAGAAACTTTTACAAATAATTACTAATGTGTCTGTAATCAGCACCCACAATTTATGAAAAGAAATATTGTCTGTGGCCAGTTTATCAGATTAAGTAGACTGTTGATTGATGACATTGCCTTTCCAGATTAGATAACATATCTTAAAAAATATATATTTCTGAGCAGTGGTTACAATGATGAATTGTTAAATAACATTGTCAGTGAAATTAATGGAAAAAGAACCAGTAAGTTTGGTCCAATTTTATCAGTGGGTCTTTCAAGTTTGAATAAAACTTATGATAGACAAAGCCGTTTTGATGGATCATTTCCTTTGCCAATTTCTACAAATGTGTGTGGCATAAAAAATATCACAAACAGCTGGAAGATTTTAGTCTGTAATAAAGACTTGATGGAATGGTTGGAGAAAAAACCTTTGTTCTGTTATAAAAGAACAAAGAACATCAAGTCTTTTTTTGAACACAATATAAGGGTTAAAAAATTTAGAGAAGGCAGTTTTAGAACTTTTAAAAGTAGGCAATGTAAGCAGTGTAGGTATATATCTGAAGGTTCTCGTGTTTACTTTAAACAATTGGAGATGCAGGCTTGGGTAAAGAAGAGATTCACATGTAATCTGAAGGTTTGTTTGTGTCTTTCGGCTTTTCCCGGTTAGGGGTTGCCACAGCAGAACTCCGGTCTGGTAATGATTGGTAGTTGATTTTTACTTACCGGCTTGCCAGGCCTGACACACAACCTTCAACGAAGGTACGCCCATTCATGCATGTCTCCACGCAGAAGACGCTCTAGCTGAGAATTGAACCAGACAGTGTCTTACTGTGAGGCGACAATGCTACCGCAATACCACCACCGCGGGTTCCACATGTAATCTGAAGGTGATGTATATTTTACTCAGTGTGAGTCATGCCCATGTTTTATATTGGTAAGACTATCAGAAAATTATGCAAAATAATTTATGAACATCAGTTAGCAATTAAAAATAGATATGAGAAAAATAGTTTTACAAAACATGTTTCTACTTTCAAAAATGTTTGCAGGTTTTCTTTTTTTGATCATGATCGTCCTGTTAACACCACTAGGTGGAGACATTAATGCACTTTTAGAAAGCAAAGAAACAATGGCAAATCAGGCTTGAGTCTGATAAATGGCTGGGTTTTTTGAGAGGTTATATTAATGATGAAATGTAATTGTATGGCATTCTGAAGAAGTCCACATTTGTAGTGGATGAAAGCACAAAATTCAATGTGTCATACCATTTTTAGTGTTTCTACATTATTAATGCATTCGTGTTTGTTATACCAGCTGCTTGGACTGTGTCGTTGGATCTGTGGTGGTTTTTAGAGCGGGTTATACTTTTTTAAGTTATTCGGTTGAACTGGCTGGGTTTAAATGAGTTTGTAAATATTACACAAATTTTTAAGATTGCAAAGGATTTAATTATTTAACTGTTGTCTGTTATTTTTAGAAGTTGTACTTTTTTTTAAAGATGTTTTTATTATCGTTGGTTCTTTGGGTACTTTATAATTGCTCAGTGTGATTAATTGATCATGTGATCTGCACTATAAAAGGAAATTGTATGTATCTTTTTCTGAGTTTGTTTAAAGTTCTAGTTGGGTATTATTAAATAGAATGAAAGCGCTAAGCAAATTCATTAGTGGTTTGGTTTTCTGTGTCGCTTGCTAGTTTGAATGACCTTTTCAGTTTCAAAAGTGTGTTTTCCATTTGTGTTGAATATTATAGTGACTTTTCTTGTCTTTGAAAAAAGGAGAATAGAATTTGTGTAATTGACTGATTATGAAATATTAGCAAAAATAAATAAAATAAGAATGAAGGAGGTGATATGGAATACCTTAGTGGTGAAGGTCTTTATAAAATTAGCAAAGGCACCGATGTATAAAGCAGTTACTTCTACCAGTCAAATAATTAGATAATAGCATTCGGAAAAAAAGTGACAAAGCAAGATTAGTTCCTTGTGGTGTATCTAAAAGCATTTGACATTATGAACCATGTTCAGTAATGGGAATATATCGAAATGGTGCACTATCTTGTTAAGACTTTGTGAATCAATATATAAAACTTCCTTTTTTGATTCCATGAATGAGTATAGGAGGGGAGAGGTGAATGAGGCCGGAATATCTGCTCTGCCGCGTGATGTGTAGCTTTAGTAATGAATGCTGTAAAAAAAAAAAAAAAAAAAAAAGGTTAAAAAAAGAAAGATGGAAGTGGGAAATGAGGCTCCCATTAAAAATCCCTATTCTTTTCAGTTTTCCTTGATGATGTCACATTTATATCCAAAAGTAAAAAAAAAAGTTAATTTCATTTGTTGCAGATTTTGTAAAAGAGAAGTTATTGAGGTTAAGTTAGAGGTTTAAGAGAAAAGAATAATTATTTCAATGAGTAACATTTTAGTTGCCAATTTTGGTGTATTTATTCTGTCAAAAAATGGGAGAATAGAGAAAATGAGGGAGCTTGCTTCTTTATTGAAGGTGTTTGTCGGATCTTTTAACAAAATTAGTATCAGCAAGACCATTGCTACTAAGTATATGAAGTTGCTTTGGCATATAAGGAAATAGTGTACTTCTTTTCACATGGATTGAGGGGGGCCTCATTTTATCCTAATTGTATCCCAGTTGGAAAGAAGTATTACATAAGAAAGGGGAGAGAAGATGTGTAAAAATGATCACCCTGAAGTTTTCTGTTCATTGTGAAATCTGTTCTGAGTGTTGTAGATGTTAGAAATGGTGGCCTGAAACATTAGTAAAATACTGAGAAAAAATGTAAAAAAATATTGGAAAGTTATTAGGAGAGAAAATGTCAAAAAGTGTGTGTGTGTGTGTGTGTGTGTGTGTGTGTGTGTGTTATATGGGGTATATGGAGGAGATTTACAATTGGAAGATTCATTTGGAAGAAATGAATGAAGGTAGAATGGAGTGGCTTGGAAAACTGCGATGGAAAATGGCCTTCTTTAAGCACTGTACCTTTACAATAGGGATATCCTGCTGAGGATAGACATAGGTCCGTCCAGCATACTAAAGCCTTTGGCCCTAATAAGCAGTGTATGATATACATATGTCCTAGGTCCAAGGCATAAGGGACATAACGGATTTATGAGCACCAAATTTTCTTTGAGGGCAGCCTGAATTCTGTTTCGGTCTGAAAGTCTTTCGTCTCGTATCAGGTCTGAGCCTAGGGCAGATAAGTACTCCATTGGGGACTCTTCCTTTTTTCATATTTGGCTTTATTGAAGGTACGTGACTTCCAGAAAGGGGAAATGTGAGTATGAGAGGTAGATTCCCCATAAGAATAGACATGAGAAATGCCATCTTTGTTTGGGTGCAGATCACAACCAAAAACAGTATGATATTTGCTAACATTTATTCCTAAGACCCATGCAGCTGTCTGTCTTCCTTTCTGCATGTTTAGGGAATCAGCTGTAGACGTTACTTAATTGAGGGACTATGGCTTCTGAATCTGAAAAAGAAGCCCAGAAAGTTATGACTGGAGGCTTCTTTCCCACAGCTACAAGATATCTGTATAGAGGCAGATGAAGTGCCAAGGAACGTCTGGTTCTGGTGCCTGCTCCCTCTTTTGTGACCCCATTGGACGCCGACACGGGGAGTGCCATTTGCATATCTTCTGAAGTTGAGTCGATTTGCATTGTGGAGAAGATGGGAGAACAGCGGCTGTTAATTTCTGAAGGGTCTAGGTGTATTATTCCACAGCTGCTTATAAGGAAAGAAATACCCGGTTCACTTATACAGGTAAGGCAGGGCTCAGAACCTCCTAAGTTTGTTAAAGCTGAGATTCTTGTAAAATAAATAAATAAACAAAACATTAGTCATATAGCTCCTGTTGCTAAAGACCCTCAAAAGGAGTGGTAAGACTTTACCCACAAACTTTTTAAAGCCCTTTTGGCTTTAAAGCCTTCATAGAGTTTGTCAGTATCTTCTCCTATTGGTTTTCCTTCTTCTTCCACTCCCTCTAAAAGACCTAGGAATTCTGATTCATCTGATGAGGATGAGGATTTGAATTCTGGGGAAGATTCTTTGGCTTATTCCCCTCGTATTCGCTCTCCTCTTGCTTCAGGGCCTGATGAAGAGGATGTTCTCTCTCCTGAATCCCCAGTTGAAGAGCTTATTTTTAGGGACACCATTATTAAAATGATGGAACATTTTCATTGAAAATACTGCCTGATGTCTGACATCCAGAAGAGATACTGTGATCTTTTACAGATGGATTTTCCCAGACCGTCTGCAATTCCTCCTGTTTTGAATCTCAGCCCCCTGCTCCTTGGAAAAAAAAAACAGACAGGTTCTATAAGATTCTGAAGGCTCAGAAGTACTTGTATAAGTACCCCTCATCAAACCCTTCTGTGATTTCCCTTTCAGCTGATAAACCTACTAAGCCGTTTGCCTCTTCCAACCTCTTACCTTCAGACAAGGATCGTAGAGCAATGGATAGGTAGAGTAAGAAGGTGTATACTTTATCTGTCCATTGGTAAAGTAAGGTGTATGCTTCTCCTGCCTTAGCTTTCAAGGCCATCAGTTATCAGACACACATGTGCATGTGCTTGCTCTTCTTACCAAACTGGGGAGTTGAGGGGTGCCGACTGACATGCCTGAGTTTGATTCTAAGATTTCATTCCTTTCTTTGCTGAGTTCTGCTTCAAACATGGCCCACCATTCCAGAAAATGCAGCTATGATGCTGCCTGATGCTTCATCTAGGGCGGCTGCATTAGGGTCAGTCATTAGGAAGTATTCCTGGTTTAGGCTGCAGTCTATCTCTGAGGATGTGAAGGTGAAATTATTAGATTCCGTACCCAACATCTGTTTGGTTCTACTGTTGCAGATCTTTTTAAAGCTTTACAAGACAAAGTGGGAAGGTCATGCAAGACTTTAAACAAATTTTTGTGTCACCTGTACCTAAATATCAGACGAATTACCTCTCTAAGGCATATTATGTGTGTAAGCTTCAAAACAAACTTAAATGGTAAAAAACCTTATAAGAGTTTTTTTTCTGAGAAACCTGTTCAGGATTCAAGGAGGCAGAGGTCTTTCTTTATGGACATGTCAGCTTATATATGACAGTTATCTTCCTCTTCCCCTCAGCCAGATTTTGCAATGTGGCAACAAATCACCAAGGAATTTTGATAATTCACAGTGGTTATTTTCTTGGTTTGGAAGTCCCTTCCTCTCTTTTTAGAGATTCCTCACTCACCTTCTTGCCAGGTGCTTCAGTTTCCTCCTCTTCTTCAGGACGTCATGTCTGAATGCACTATTCAGCCAGTGCCTCATTGATAGAGGAGTGCAGGTTTCTACGTCAGAATATTTTGCCTCCCAGAAAGGAGTGCTCTTGGAGGCCCATTCTTGACCTCTCCTTTCTAAACACATTTGATTCATCAGTCTCGAATCTTTATGCTTTCTTCCTCAGGCTGGTGTCTCCAAACCTGAAGGATGTATAGCTACATATTCCGAGTTACCATCTCTTCAGGAAGTTTTTATGGTTCTGTGTATCTTCTTTGCATTAACAGTTCTTGGCTTTGTTTTTTTGTCTTTCTACCGCACCAAGGGATTTTACAAAATGAATAACCCCAGTCATAGCCTTTTGATGGCTCCATGGTGTTCTGATTTTTCCTTATCTAAATGACTTTCTAATTCAGGTCTCCTCTCTACAGATTCTACTACAGGACCTTGAATTCACTATGCTGCTGCTTTGCAGTGTAGACTTCACTCACAATCTCAAAAAGTCAATTCTGACTCCTCCTGAGGACCAGGTTTTCTTGGGGTGCAAGATTGAGACCCTTACTATGACTGATTTACATCTTCCTTCTCCCAAGATCCTCACTTTGATAGCTTTCTTTCAGTCCCTTCTTCCTTTGCAAGGGTCTTCGGCAAGAGAGTGCTCTAGGGTTCATGACATCCACTATTCCAGTGGTTCCTTTTACCAGACACCATATGAGAAAATTATGGTGATAGCTGAATTTCTATGGTGGATCCACCAGATATCTCAGAATCAAGGCTTTCCTTTTCAGGTACCTTCTCCTACTCAGGAGTTGTTTACTGATGCTTTATTTATTTTGTTGACATTTGTTTACAAGGATGGTCCATTTGGGGAGAACCTGTTTTCAGTGGAGGCCCGGGCAGAAAAGTTCCAACAGTACAAGATCAATAATATACAAGAAAGAAGTTGTTGCAGATGCACAGCAATACAAAATCAACAATTTAGAGAAATAATTTGTTATAGATACATGTAAAAAGACACACAAATCTTAATTTAAATATTGGCAGTAGAAGCAATCATATGTAAGTATAGTATATGCTATAGAACCTGACCTTGGGATACTAGTACAGTCTGTTGAAGGATCTCTATGGCCTAGACAGTAGTTATAAAAGTTGTGCATTATTTTATACAGTATTTATGTTAGTCACTTTATAGTGATAAATACAATGTTTAAGTACTGACAGAGAAAACAAACATAATACGCGTTATACTTGTGATGCTTTAGACTTGGTCTGGGGGAGGGCGTGTTCCACCCATATCAGGGTCCAGTGGGACTCTGGCCTTCACATGAGGTGAAAGAGCATATCAAAATCAAGGAAATTAAAGTTCTTATCTAGGCTGTTCAGGATCTCCCATACCTTTGAACTCCAGGGCCACTTAGAGTTTTACAGATAACACCACTATCATATGGTACATAAACAGGGGGAACAAAGTCTTATCTTTGCAGACTAGCCCTCAGCATGGGATTTTGCCATTCACCATCAGTTGGATCTTCAGGTGGTCTGTAGTCCATCAGAACACAGTATTGTGGCAGATAATTTGAGCAGATGCAGGGCAGACCCTGACAAATGGATGCTTCACATAAAGGTTTTCCTGGACATTGTCCATTGGTGGGGTACTCTGCAGGTAGATCTTTGTGCCTCCTCTTGGAACAGACCATTTCCAAGTTCTGTTCCATAGTCCCAAGTTTTCTGTCTTGGAAATTGAATACTAGATACAGAGCTCAGCAAGACTGCAAATTCTATAATTAACCCTTCTGGTACCTCGGCTCAAATGCCTTCAAGGAATGAATGAATGAAGATAGCCACAGTCCTTTTATACACAAATTCGTCCCTACATTGTTTCCCACTCTAGGGGATGTGTTAGGAGAAGTTAAAAGATTTTGCAGAAAGTTACATTTAAGGGTATCTTTCTCAGACAGAAGTGCTAACACATCGTCATGAGTGGAGAATCATCACTGTTGATTGTTTATCTTTATGATAACCCATTTCTTTTGTGATGTGGAAGGGGACGAATATATTGCAAGTGTTTCTGCTGAGGAGTTTGAATTTGTTACAGGGTATGGGAAGTTGAGTCTGCCGAAAGTACCTTATGTCAGCACATTTGAACTGCCCAGGAAGTCTCCAGTCATTACCATGTTTGAAACAACGTTATGCAAGCATGTGGAATTAGAGTTTAATACATTTTCGAAGGTTGTTAAACAATTTAATTTGAATAAGGGTGAACATTTAGCACTTAAAGAGTTACGTGCCATAAATACAGAATATGCCTTAAGGTCTCTCCCATATGGGGAACTATACGCATTTTTACCAACACTTCTGATAAGGATGAACTGATCAGGGAATTTGACAAGGTGAGGTCTAGGTTGCTTATCAGAGGTCATTCTTAGGAGGTAGTTTCCGATGCTGAAACGTGGGTTTTAGGAGTGAGTAGTTTGAGGAAAGCTAGGGATGTTAGGAAGGGGATAGTTGATAAGGGAGAAGTTTATTAAATAATAAAGATCAACAGGATGCTATGTATTTTGTAAACAAATTTTCCCCTTTTGCTGACACCCTGAGGAGATTGGTTAACAACTTGTGACCTGTGGTTGGTGAAGATGAGAGTTTGGGCAGCCTTTTTCCCAGTAGTATCACCTTTTCTTTTGGTAGGTTTTTGAACCTCAAGGAATTATTAAATCTTAGAACAAGTAGAAATGAAATTGGTGAATTGGGGTCCTTCCCATGTGGCAGATGCAGGGTGTGCAGTAAAATGATAAATTTACATGGATCTGTTATTAATGGAAAGAATTTTAAGGCTAGATTTCATTTTGATTGCAATTCCCTTGGGGTAGTGTACATCTTAGGTTGTGGGTAATCACGGGTCATGTGGTATATAGGACAAACTAGGAGAAAGGTAAAGTTGAGAATTTTGGAACATCTGGGTGACATCCGGAATAAAAGGATGGATAGCCTAGTAGCCCAACATTTTTGTTCAGCACATGAGGGTACCCATGATAGTTTATTTTTTGGGGTTTTGGCAAGACCAACTTATGATGGATGTATTGGAAAAGTTTATTCTCAGAAGCTTTTGCAATTGGAAACAAGGTTCATTGTGAATTTTTGAACCTTGTATCCCAGAGGGATGAATTTGGAAATTAATTTATAAATAATTTATATGTAATTTATTCATTGTTGATAGATATTAATATAATGAGTTATTTTGTATTTCAAATTATTATGATACTGGACATAAAGTTTGGGACATAGTATATTTATATGTTTAAAAAGTTCTTCATGTAGTGGTGGATGTTCTTTGTGTTTCACTGTTGCAGTCATTACATTTGGGTAATCTCCTGGCAGGTTGCCCTCAGTCGGCCTGATTAACAAAGTCTTGAGTCCTGCGTCAGTTGCTGTCCCTTCTTCCGTGACATCAGGTCGTCAGGGGTATAAAACATGCAGCCGATGCCATTACATCAGTCTTCCTTGCCGTGCGGTGCCCAAAGCAGAAGTAGTTCGCAAGTGCTGGTCGGCCGACTCTTGAAATTTTCGTTTTCGAGTTTCAGATCCAAAGTCTTCCAACTAAAAAGCTAAGTACCCCGTTGGGGAAGCTTTTTCTTGCTCCTTACCGATGTCAGTAAAAGTTAATAATTGCATTACTTGTGGGAAGCAAATACCTCATAAGGATTTTCATCTGTACTGTATTCCTTGCCTAGGCCCTGACCACAACGTATCTTGCTGTCAGTTTTGTGCTTTATTTAATCAACGCACTATCAAACTTCGGTACATTTATGCTTCTAAATATTTTAGCTCATGCCTTAATTATCCAGATATGTTGTCGGTTAGCAATCTGACTACCGGAATACCTAAAAAACGCAAAGAAAAAGACAGAGACAGGCCGTTGAGGTCCAAAACTGCCGATTATGCTTCTCCTAAGCCAGTTGCCAGTTCGCCAGTACTCAGTGAGGTGCTTTCGCAACCCCTGATACCTGCTACTTCTGATTCGCAGGCCTCTACTGAGACCCATTTGGATTCCGGTATGCCGCAAGATGCTTCAATTATGGAACCTGCGGATGTCTCTACCTTGGATGGGTCCGGAGCTGCTGTGCAGGCACCGGCTTCTGAGGTTGTTTTCAGGCCTACAGATTTGTATATTAGCCCAACGCCATCTTCAAAACTAGGGCCAAAATCTCGATCTATGTCTAAAAAACCGACGCCTAGGCCTCATGTGCAGGCTCCTATGCCTAAAAAACAAATTATCAAAATGGCTGAAGATTTAATTACTCTGATCAGGGGTAATCAACCCCCCCCCCCCTTCTAAGAGGCTTAGGCAAGATATTGACTGTGATTCTTCTGAACAGGATTCCATTTCTTCTGACT
The DNA here is from genome assembly GCF_019279795.1 of Protopterus annectens. Lineage (NCBI taxonomy): Eukaryota > Metazoa > Chordata > Ceratodontiformes > Protopteridae > Protopterus > Protopterus annectens. The sequence goes on from NC_056729.1 coordinate 486,917,615, forward strand.
CTTCTAATGAACAGGAATTGTCTATATCTACTTATGAGGACTCTGATGCAGTAGATTCCATTCCTTCTGCTTCTCCCCCTGAGGATTTTTCTTTTGGGGAAACTTTACATACCTTAAGGGAACATTTCCACTGGGAAAGTCAGGATTTTTCTGAATCTAAAAAGAGACTTGGGGATTTTCTTCTTCTTCCTCAGCATAGGCCTTTGGCTGTACTGCCTGTTCTACACATTGTTGATGATGTTTTTACAGAATCTAGTCTGGCTCTTGATTCTCTGCCTCTGGCTCCTTGTAAACCAGACAGATACTACAGGGTTGCTGACTCCCACAAATTCCTTTTCAAAAATCCTGCTGCGGATCCTGAAACCATTTCTCAGGATCCCAAGGGGATTAAGGCTTCTACTGCTAAAAATCCTACCTCTTCTGATAGAGATTCCAGGGCGCTGGATAGATTGGGTAAGAAGGTTTACACTTCTGCAGCCTTGGCAATCAGGGCTTTAAACTGTCAATTTCTTATGCTAAAATATCAGCAGCATATCATGGGACTGCTTAAACAGAAAATTATGTTGATTTCTGATTGTGTGGAAAATAAAGATTTACAGTATTTATTGCATTCAGCTGAACAAGTTGGAAAACATACTTTGTAATGTGGTTTTGATTCTTTGGAGGCCTCTTGCAGGGCTGCTGTTACTGGGTCTGTGCTAAGAAGGCATGCTTGGCTCAAAGAGCAAACTCTGCCTGATCATGTTAAAGCAAAATTGTGGATGCTCCTTTACAACAGGACCGTCTCTTTGGTAATAAGGCTGAAGAAGTTCTAAAAATATGGAAGATAAAGCTAAATCTATGCAAACTGTGAAAGATTTCTTACAAGTGCAACCTCCAAGATTTAGTAGGCACTGGCCTACTAAGAACTGGTCCTTTCCAGTTCCTTCGAGAGCCACTCAAGTCAAACCCAGACATTCCAAAGGCACCAGGTTTCAGTCCCAAGGGACTTTCAGAACAAAACAACGGGGTGCCTCCTCTTCCAAATCTGGAAACAGCAAGACACCTCCCTATGGTAAGCAGTCTCAATGACTTTCCTTTACACTTACCAAGCACTTACCTTTTAGACACCCCTTTGTGGGGAAAACTGTCTCTTCATGCAAAAAAACTGGCAGCTTATAACCCAGGACAAATGGGTTTTAAATATAGTATCCCAGGGATACAGATTTAATTTCCACATGTTGCCAATTCCAAACGGATAGCCAGACCTGCCCCCAAATCAGTGAGCAGAGGCCTAGAAACAAGTGCTTTCCCTCATGAGCATGGGGGCTATTCAACTAGTACCGGAAGAGGAAAAGGGACAAGGTTTCTATTCTAGACTTTTCCTGGTAAACAGAAAAGACAAATCCTGGTGTCCAATTCTGGACTTATCTACGCTTAACACCTTTCTGGACATTGCAAAATTCAAGATGCTGACTCTTCACCAGTTACTTCCTATGCTAGGCAAAGATGCCTGGTTGGCAACTCTAGATTTAAAAGAGGCTTACCTGCATATCCCAATCTGGGAATCTTGCAGAAGATACCTCCGCTTCAAAGCAGGCTACTTGCATTACCAGTTCTCTGCACTGCCCTTTGGCTTATCTACTGCGCCCAGGGTCTTTACAAAGTGCCTGGCTTCAGTAATTGCATTTTGCAGGCAAAGAAATATTCAAATATATCTTTAGCTGGATGACAGTCTAATTCAAGCAGAAAACAAGGACATTCTTCTAAAACATCTGGCATTTGTAAAAAGGGTTCTAACTTGCCTAGGATACACTATAAGCAAAAAGAAATCACAACTGGTACCCTCTCAAAAAATTACATTCCTGGGTGCAAGCTTGAATACAACTGCCCAGATGGCTTTCCTTGCGCCAGAGAAGCAAATTCATTTGGTGCCTTACTTCAAACAGGTGGCCACAAAAGCCCTGCTTTCTGCAAGGAAAATACTGCAAGCCTTGGGGTTCATGGCCTCCTGCATTCTTCTAATTCCATATGCAAGACTGCATATGAGGAAACTTAAGTGGTATTTGAAAAGTTTATGAAGTCAGCATTATCACAGCCTGGAAACAATGATTCCTACATTACCTTGCCTGCGCCTAGAGTTCCTGTGGTGGGCAGACGACTGCCATTCACACCACCCCTGCCGACCAAACCCTAACTACAGACGCATCAGACTATGCATGGGGTGCTCATCTGGCAGGGAAGTGCATTTAGGGAAAATGGAGTCCGAATCAAATGCACCTTTACATAAATCAAAAAGAGATGCTAGCTGTACAGAATGCACTGACAGCCTTCAAGGACTACCTTCATCCAGGACAATTAATGATAGACAGACACCACAGTAATGTGGTACATAAACAAGCAGGAGGGTACACACTCCTACCCCTTTGCAGACTAGCCATGGCATTGTGGAACACGGCCTTGACCTATAAAATTCAACTACAAACTCAATTCCTGCCAGGACAGCTGAATACTCTGGCAGACGAACTAAGCAGAAATCTCATGGACCCACATTAATGGAAACTGGAATCATGGATTTTCAACATGTTGACACACAAATGGGGGAGCCCAGACATAGATCTTTTTGCCTCACCCCAGAACTATCAGTTGGACAAATTTTGCACAAGAATTCATCACAAAAAAGCCTGGAAAGTGAATGCTCTGTCCTTCAGCTGGAAAAACCTATCAGTCTATGCCTTTCCCCCTCTGCCTCTGCTCTCCAAAGTTCTGCCAAAAGTCAAACAGGACAAACCAAAAATGATTTTGATTGCTCCAGACTGGCCTCGCCAGCACTGGTACCCACTCCTGCGCAGTGTGTCACACCTTCCACCATGGCACCTGCCTCAGATACCTTACTTACTGTCTCAGTAGAACAACCAAATTCTGCACACGCAGCTCCAAACTTTGTATCTTGCAGTGTGGCTAATCACCTAAATTCACCCTTAGCATCCCTCAGCAAACCTGTGATGGATGTCATTTTTGAGGCGAGAAGACCTAGTCCTAGAAAATCTTATGCTGACAAATGGAAAATATTCTGTGCCTGGAATCAATCTCAAGGGATAAGCACAGCAGTGCCCAACATTCCTCAGATTTTACAATACTTAACTGAGATGCTTCACAAGGGCCTGTCCTTTTCTTCCATAAAAATGCATGTCTCAGCCATTTCAGCTCATTACAACACAGAACCTCCCCTCTTCTCCCATCCTCTGCTAAAGCAGTATCTCAGAGGGGCCAAAAACTTAAGACCACCCAGGAGAGCTCCAACTCCTGCCTGGGACCGTAATTTTTTATTGGAAAAACTCACTCTCCCTCCTTTTGAGCCAGCTGCTACTGCAGACTTAAAATTTCTCTCCTGGAAAACAACTTTCCTTTTAGCAATCACTTCAGCTAGAAGGATTTCCGAATTACAGGCTCTTGCGGTAGTGGAGCCTTTCATCATTTTTCATACGGACAGGGTATCTCTCAGGACCAACCCATCCTTCATGCCTAAGGTGGTATCCATTGTGGCTTTTAATCAGACCATTCGTTTGCCAACTTTCTTTCCCAATCCACAGAACAAGGGGGAGCGGATTCTGCATTCATTGGATGTACACAGACAACTTAAATTTTACTTAAACAGGACTAAATCTCAAAGAAAATCTGAACAACTGCTGGTAGTATTTGCTGCAGAGGCAGAGGGAAAGGCTGTTTCAAAGCAAACCATTTCCAAATGGATTAGCCATTGTATTAGTTTCTGCTATAACCACCATGGAAAAACTATCCCCCAGGGGATCAGATCCCATTCCACTAGGGCTGCATCTACTTCTACAGCCTTTCTCAGAGGTGTTCCTACCAGGGAAAATCTAGAAGCTCCTACCTGGAGCTCAGTTCATACTTTCACCAAGCATTACCCTGTACCACTTTTCTCTAAATCCAGATCTGGCTTTGCCACTGCTGCCCTGCAGGGCCTTATAGCTGGTCCTAATGCTGTATAATTTCCTCCACCCAACCATAGCTTTGGGAATCTACCCAAATGTAATGACTGCAACAGTGAAACACGAAGAACATAGTACAGTTGTGTACACTTACCATAAATGTAGATGTTCGAGTGCATTCATTGTTGCAGTCCTGGTTACCCTCCCTCAAGCCCATTTTTCTCTGGCTATACCTCTACTTTCTTTTACTATGCTTAAAAGCTCTTTTGGTGCATTTGCTTTTGGTTGGAGGTATATTTTTTGTGTTTTTAATTTTATTTGCTCCCCATTTGGGGGGCACCTGACATCTGGGGCAAGAAAAACTGATGTAATGGCATTGGCTGCATGTTTTATACCCCTGACGACCTGGAAGAAGGGACAGCAACCGACGCATGACCCAAGACTTTGTTAATCAGGCCGACTGAGGGCAACCTGCCAGCAGATTACCCAAATGTAATGACTGCAACAGTGAATGCACTCAAACATCTACATTTATGGTAAGTGTACACAACTGTACTTTTCTTCATCTTGAACATATGCCTCTTTAAGAGTAGCTTGTTTTTTTCATTGGGTTTATGTGGGTAAATGGGCAGATAATTGTATCGTTAATTGTTTAATTAACGTTATTAGTCAATTATTTGTGTATAAAAGATGTTTGAGCTGAGGTACCAGAAGCATTAAAGAATTTCCAGTCTTGCCGAGCTCTGTATCTAGTATTTTTCTTCGTTTATAGTTGCTTTTGTGTTTTGGATTGGAAATTGAATACCATGTTTTTTTTTAGAAAGTATGTCTGTCCCTATCTTCCTCTGTTTCCAAAGTTCCTACAGAAAATCATATGGGACAAGTCCAAAATCTTGATGGAGACTCCCCTTTTGGCCCAAACTACATTAGTTTCCCCTACTTTTTCTCTTGTCCAGGGGCAGTCATCACAGGTAACTCCACAGGAGGATCTTCTTATACAGAACAAGGGTTCTCTTATTCACCCTCATCTTCTCAACCTACAATTGCATCTTTGGATGAAACGGTATAGATTTCTTTTAGGCACCAGCTTTGTGAGGACATGTTTCAGGTTTTTTAGGAGGCCAGAAAGCCCACTACAAGCAAATCTTATGTTGTGAACTGGAGATGATTTTCTCCTTGGTGTCACACCAATGAAAATGACCCTCTTTTTATTGTTATTCCTACTGTTCTTTCATGTTTGTGTGAGTTGCTCATTTCTGATCTGGCATACTGTTCTGTTAAAGCTCATTTGTCAGCCATTTTTCCTTTTCTTCCTCTGGATCTACCATTTTCCTCTAGGTTTGAAGTCAAACAATTCCAAAAAGGGGTCCCTCATATTAGGCTTCCAAGAAAACTAATACCTCCTTCTTGAGACCTTAACTTTGTTTGTGAAAAATTGACTTGGCCACCTTTTGAGCCAACAGCTTCTTCCTCTTTAAAACTCTGTACCTGGAAAACTGTTAGTGGTTGAGACTTGTGCAAAGAGGGTGTCCGAACATCCGGCCCTTATGGTAGCTTCCCCCTTTTCTGTTTTTACACAAAGACACAGTGTCTCTAAGAACTAATCCTTTTTTATGCCTAACTTGTGTCTTTGACTCAAACCATCCATCTTCTTTCTTTTTTCCTTCTCCTAAGAGTGGTAGTGAGAGCATTCTCCACTCTTTAGATCTACATAGAGTGCTCAGATATTATTTAGACAATGCTAAGGATATTAGGAAATCTGAGCAGTTTCGGTTCTTTTTGGGAAACGAAATTGAGTTTTAGTAGATGTTCTTCATGTTTCAATGTTGCAGTCATCACCTGTGGGTTATCCTTGGTGTGGTAGCCCTCGGCTGGCCCGAATAGCAGAGTCAGTGTTTTTCTATGTCGGCTGCTGTCACTTGCTGACTGACATCAGGTCATCAGTGCTATAAAGCAAGGCAGCCAATGCCATTACCCCAGTCCTTCTTGCCGTGTAGCCCGTAGCAGTAGCAGTTTGCAAGTGTGCTGGTCAGTCACTACCAGATTTTTAATTACAGCTGAAAACATCTAAAGATAAGTACCCCGTTGGGGATCCTTTTTTCTTGCACTAACCGATGTCCGAAAAAGTTAACAATTGTCTCACCTGTGGAAAGGAGATCCACACCAAGACTTCCATTCATACTGCATTACTTGTTTAAGCCCAGACCATGACATCCCCCATCGTTAGTTCTGTGCTCCTTTAACGCGAGAACCATTCATCGTAGAGCTCTTATTGTAGCCAGGTATTTTTGTCTTCCATCTTTGCATTCCCAAAATGGTATCCATCAGCCAACAATTCGTAGCCATTCCGAAAAAACGTAAAGGTAAAGATAGAGATAGACCACACAAGGGTAAGCCTTCTGACGACTCTACCACTAAGCAGGTCGTCAGTTCTCCGGAATTCAGTGAGGTGCCTTTGCAGCCCCTGATGCCCAATACCATACCTTCGCAGGCCTCTATCGAGACCCTTTTGGAGTCCGGTATGTCGCAGAAATCATCTTCTTCTTTTGTGCCTTTGGTTGTCTGTGCCTCGGTTGGGTCCGGAGCTGCAATACAGGCACTGGCTTCCAAGGAGGCTTTTCACACTACCGAATATAGACTAAAAACTACGTCTTCTCATCCAACTGCCGTTTCTTTCAGACCGATGGATACTCTTAGGCCTAGAAGCAAGGCCACTGCTAGGAAACCTACCTCTAGCCACCATCTTACTCCTGCTCCACCACCCCAAGCCCAAATGCTTAAAATGGTGGAGGATCTTATCTCCCTTATCAGGGGTAGTCAGGCCACAACTTCTAAAAGAAAAAGAGACCCCCTTCTCCTGAAATACTGACAGAACAGGATTCTGAGGAATTAGATTACTCAGAATTTGAAGAAAAACAACCTCTGACTGCTTATGAGGATTTAGATGCAGAGCAATCCATTCCTTCTTCATCACCACCAGAAAATCTTTCCTTTGGGGAAACCCTTCAGTCCCTCGGGGAACATTTCCATTGGGAATCCCAGGACTTTCCTCAGTCTAAGAAAAGACTAAGAGAGTTTCTAGACCTGCCCCAGCACAGATCCTTGGCCACCCCCCCCCCCCTATCTTAGAGGGATGGATGATGTTTTCCATGAATCCAGCTTAGGTCCTGATACCCTCCCACCTGATCCCAGTAAACCTGACCGGTATTACAGAGTACTGGATTCTCACAAATACCTGTACAGAAATCCTGCTGCAGACCCAGAGATCATTACACAGGGACCAATAGGAGCTAAGGCTAGTACTGCAAAGAAGCCTATTCCTTCTGACAAGGATTCCAGAGCTCTGGACATGGGGTAAAAAAGTATACACCTCTGCAACCTTAGCTGTCAGAGCACTTAACTGTCAGTTCCACATGTTAAAATATCAACAACAGACTTTGGAACTATTAAAGCAAAAGATTTCAACCTTTCCTGACTGTGCCAATTCGAAAGTGTTAGCAGATTTACTGCACTCTACTTGTCAAGTGTCCAAACACTCATTACACTGTGGATATGACGCCTTACAAGCCTCAAACAAGGCAGCAGTGTCAGGATCTGTCATTAGGAGACATGCATGGTTGAAGGAACAGCCTCTCCCTGATCATGTCAAGTCTAAATTAATTGATGCACCCTTGGATAAGGGCCACTTTTTTGGATTAAAAGCAGAACAGGTGCTTAAAAAGATGGAAGACAAAGCAAAATCTATGCAAACAGTAAAAGGTTTCTTTCAGGTACAACCTCCTAGGTTCAGCAGGAATTTTCCCTCAAAGCACTGGTCCTTTCTTATACCTGGCAGACAGGGGCAAGGTAAGCCCTGCAGGGATAGACCACCCAGACTCCTATCCCAGGGACAGCAGAGAACCAAACAGTGGACCACTTCAGCTCCAAAGGCAGGAAGTTCTAAGCCATCCATCTATGCTAAAAACTCTCAATGACTCCCTCTCCCCCCTTTTCCGCTCTTTTCACGCACCAAAAACTAGGAGGAAGGCTCTCCCTCTGCAAAGAAAATTGACTTTTTGTAACAAAGGACCACTGGGTCTTAAAGAATTTTTCAGAGATACAAATTCTCTTTCATCGAATTCCCAATTCCAAGGGGGTACCCAGACGTACCTCCAAATCAGTGGGCAGTGGCATTGAAACAAGTCCAAACTCTCATATCCCAAGGGGCAGTAGAACCTGTACCCTCTGATCAAACAGGCAAAGGCTTTTATTCCAGACTATTCCTTGTTCCCAGAAAAGAGGGCACTTGGCGCCCCATCCTGGGTATATCCATTCTGAACACCTCACTGGTGGTCCCCAAATTCAAAATGATAACTTTGCAGCAGCTGCTGCCTATGCTGACAAAAAATGCCTAGGTAGTTACCCTAGACCTAAAAGATGCCTACCTCCACATCCCCATAAAGGAATCTTGCAGGAAATTCCTTCACTTCAGAGCAGTCTCACAACACTTTCAGTTCTCTGCGCTACCCTTTGGCTTAACTACTGCTCCCAGGGTATTCACCAAATGCTTAGCCCTGGTCATGGCCTTTTGCAGACAGAAAAATGTACAGATTTACCCTTATCTGAATGACTGCCTCATTCAGGCAGAGTGCAAAGAAAAGCCGTTCAAGAACCTCCTCTTTGTGAAAACCCTCCTAACCACCTTAGAGTACACTATCAATGAGAAGAAATCAAAGCAAACACCCTCCAGAAAGATCATTTTCTTGGGAGCACTGCTGGACACAGCATCCCAAATGGCCCTCCTATCCCCAGAAAAGCAGAGCTTCCTGCCTCTCTACTTTACCCAGCTGGCTTCCAGAAGTCACCTCACTGTGAGGAAGTTCCTGCAAGCCTTGGGGTACATGGCATTTTGCATCCTTCTAATTCCTCTAGCTAGGCTTCACATTGGAAAACTTCAGTGGTATCTAAAGAACCTTTGGTGTCAGCACTCCTTTAAAGACCTCTCTCCCTCTGATCCATTGTATAAGGGCCGGGTTTCTCTGGTAGGCAGGGGCCTGTGCCAAGAACAAGGGTCTTTCCTTCACCCTCTGCCCAACTTGGCAGACCATTACCACCGATGCCTCAGACTTAGCTTGGGGCACTCACCTAGAAGGCAGGTGCACCCAAGGTCTTTTGGATGCCCAGCACCTTCCCTTACACATCAGTCAGAAGGAAATGATAACAGTACAAAAGGCTCTGACATCCTTCAAACCCCATCTTAAGCCAGGGTTCTCCTTATCAAAACAGACAACACCACAGTAATGCAGTACATCAACAAACAGGGAGGGACACAATCTTACTGTCTGTGCAGGCTAGCCATGAATCTCTGGCTGACAGCCTCTTCGATGGGATTACACCTCATAGCCCAATACCTACCAGGGATCAACAACACCCTAGCAGATCACTTAAGCAGAAACTTACTGGACCCCCACGAATGGCAGTTCCACAGAAAAATCTTTTTACAAATCACTGTGTAGTGGGGGACTGCGGAGGTGGATCTCTTTGCTTCGCACCTCAACCGTCAGCTGAAAAATTCTGTACCAGGGAGTATCACCACATACCGTGGAAGGTGGATGCCTTGACCTTCCCCTGGAACTCCCTCTTTGTGTACGCATTCCCTCCTCTGCCTCTTATTCCCACAGTACTGATCAAAATAAGGGAGGAGAGACCAAAGGACATCCTCATTGCTCCAGATTGGCCCAGCCAACATTGGTACCCCTTACTGCACAGCCTGACATTACAGCCTCCCAGGCAGCTTCCTCTAATCTCAGACCTCTTGACTCAGGTGGGAGGTTGGGGAGGGGGGCATGCTGCAGCCAGACTTGCAGACTCTCAAACTATCAGCATGGCTAATACTCTAAAGGCAAACAAGGGGCCCCTGTTAAGCAAACAGGTCCTTGACATTATCACAGAGGCCAGAAGGCCTAGCATCAGAAAATCTTACACAGGAAAATGGAAAAGATTCTGCTGCTGGAGCCAGTCCAGAGGGGACAATACCTCACAACCTTGCATCCCTTTTATCCTGGACTACCTAGCAGAGCTACTTAATAGTGGCCTCTCCTTCTTGTCTATTAAAATCCACGCCTCAGCCATTTCAGTTCATTTTGATACAGATCAGTACCTGTTCTCCCAACCTTTGACTAAACAATTCCTCAGTGGGGCTTCAATATCAGACCTCCCAGAAGGCCAAACACGCCAACCTGGGACCTGAATTATGTTTTGGAAAAACTAACGTTACCACCCTTCGAACCTGCTGCTTCAGCAGAACTAAGATACCTCTCTTGGAAGACTGCTTTTCTACCAGCTATTACCTCAGCCAGAAGGATTTCAGAACTTCAGGCACTGATGGCCATTGAGCTCTTTGTCATTTTTCATGCAGATAGGGTCTCCCTGAAGAGTAATATCTCCTTTATGCCCAATGTGGTATCTAATGTGACACTCAACCAGACCATACATCTAGCCACCTTCTTTCCTAACCCTCAAAACAAGGGGGAAAGAATTCTGCACTCTCTAGACATGCACAGACAGCTCAGATGCTATCTGGATCGTACTAAACCCTTCAGGAAAACAGGCCAACGACTTGTCAGCTTTGCCCCAGGGGTAGAGGGGAAGCCCATTTCCAAGCAAAACATTTCCAAATGGATATCACACTGTATCCATTTCTGCTACAGATTACATGGGAAACTACCCCCTAAGTCTATTCATACCCATTCCACTAGGGCAGCCTCCACTTCTACAGCATTCCTCAGAGGAGTTCCCACCAGGGACGTCTTGGAAGCTGCCACCTGGACTTCTGTCCATACGTTTACCAAGCATTACCACCTACCTCTATTTTCTAAGGCTAGGACAGGGTTTGCCTCTGCAATGCATGCTGACCACATGCCTAGGTCTCTTACTAATCCCACCACCCCTCTCCTCAGCTTTGGGAATCTTCCCACAGGTGATGACTGCAACAGTGAAACACGAAGAACATAGTACAGTTGTGTATAATTACCATAAATGTAGATGTTCAAGTGTATTCACTGTTGCAGTCCTGGTTTCCCTCCCTCCTTTCCCCTTGTATCTTCTTTCCTTAGAGAGACATAAGCTTCTAACGGTGGCTTATAGCCACCAGGACCACTTTACCATGTTTACTTGGGCTTTTGACTGGTTAGGGCAAGAAAAACTGATGTAATGGCGTCAGCTGCCTTGCTTTATAGCACTGGCGACCTGATGTCAGTCTGCAAACGACAGCAGCCGGCACAGAAAAACATTGACTCTGGTATTCGGGCTGGCTGAGGGCTACCACAGCAAGGATAACCCACAGGTGATGACTGCAACAGTGAATACACTCGAACATCTACATTTATGGTAAGTGTACACAACTGCACTTTTCTAAGCAAACCATTTTCTTCTGGGATTTCTAAAGCCATTTATTTTTTTTTTCTTTTCATAACAAACAGCTTCCTACTTTTACAAGGCACTACATGTTCAATGTGACTTCTAGGGGCCAGGGGAAGTTTTGCCAAGTTCATCCTCCATGGATTTTTAGAGTGTTCCTCAGTTTCTTCATCTTCCCCTCATCTTCCCCTCTCTTACAGTAACTCTAGTACTCTTTGTGTCACAAGGAATACTTCACCATTGATTAAGGAAGGACATAGTACAGTTGTATAAGAACTTAGCATAGCAGTTGATGTCCTTCTTATCACTGTTGCCGTAGTCTGTCCCTCCCTCTTTCACTTGTTCTTCCTTCTTCCTCAAGCTGCGGGGTATTCTTTTTCCTTTTTCTTGCTGTACATCTTTCTTTTCTTCCTTTTTGGCTGTTTCTTTTTTCTTGGAGAATTTCAGTTCTAAGGGTTTTGCTCTTGTATGTCATTTATGTACCAACAACAACACCACCTCAGACGTAGGGCACACATCTGATCTACGGCATGTGGAAGGGCCCAAGGCTTTGATATGATGGCCAGAAATGTGGTTACCTTCTGCAGGATATCCTTATCATAAGAAATACTGCAGCAGTGACAAGTAAGGCAGCTAGTGTTATGATACGTTCTTATACTACTATACTTTATGTCCCATGGTTGGGAGGAACTTGAGTTGTAAACAAGAGAAGAAATTTTGAAAGATAATCTGCTTGGATTTATTCGGTGTGTGTGTGTTTTTTTTATTATTAATTATTTTGGCAGTTAAAACTGAAATGAGATATAAAAGTGTGACATTTCACAGAAACAATATTTAGATAGAGTTTCAAACTGAGGATACTGTGGGATGTGCTTTTTTAGATGTATTAGAATTAAGGTTTTTAGGAAAATAGCAGCAGAAAGAATTTGAATATGTAAATATAAATGTATCATAGTTATCAAAAATCTGCTACTAGAAAGACAAGGCAGTGTAGAGTATTGATGTTTTTTGACAAAATTGGCATGGCAGATGTATGGACAATTTATGTAATAGAAGGTGGGGCAACAAACGGGAGTTAGTAAAGGCAGGATTACATAAAAGTGGATGAGATATTAAGTATTAGACATGGTGTATTTGCATGTGTTTTGTCCTGTTAATTCTGCTACTTTTTTGTTTTATGTATTGTGTTAAAGAAGTTAACATTGTAATAAACTGATAAAATGTTTGAAGATTTTAGTAGTTACTCCTATTTGATAAGTGCCATAAGGTGTTTAACATCCACTAGAGCTACCAGCATCCTAGGTATTAACATCTGATGTGAGAGAACTGCATTAAGGGTTTGCAGCCCCACATGATCTGGCTTTTTACAGTGTGAGCACTAAAACATGAATTTGAGTACCTGGTATTAGGATGGAACCCATATCTTTCTTATCGATAACATAGGTGTATGTGTTACCTGCTTGAACCAACTGATTCTTTTACTTCCGTTTTTATCATTCATTAATAAAATGGGCTAGCCCATGGACTGTCTTCAGCCATGGCCCAGGCCACAAGGTGAAGGGTAAACACTCTTTTGGAAGAAAAATTAGTATATACAGTCAGCATGTTTTTAAGAGGCTGGAGGAAATGTCAGTACCTGGAGAAAACCCATGCAGATATAGAGGCATGGGAAGACTGTGCAGGCACTACATAGGCAGTATCCTGACTAAAGGCCAGGATTAAACTGGACACTAGCTGCAAGTCTTACCAAAATGTGCACTGATATTTTACTCTGCAGGTGTATAAAATATATTCTGAAACTGTTAACAGCACTGTACACAATAAGTGTTATAGTAGGTAAACAGCTGTAATTGTGTTTTGAAGGGCCTAGGTTGAAGTTCCACTTGAGTCACTTTTTTTCCTCTTTTGTGTCTTTATATGGTTTGCAAGAAACATTAACCTAAACTTGCTTCTAAGGATTAGGATTTTTTTTAACTAGTGTGATACCGTGACTGTTGTGAATGTATGTTATTACACATGCTTTCAGTAACCTATGGAATTTTTCTCTTGATTTCAGGGGCATCTGCCCTTGGGATCTGTTAATCAGTTGGTAAGTGAGAGAAATTCAAGAACTGACTCACATGTATTAAATATTCTGTTTTATTTATGTCATATTCTTGCCAAATTTAAAGTATTAGTATTACTTATGGCATGTAATTTTCTTGCTGTGTTCCACACAAGTTTGGGATATGAAGCACATTTTAGCTAAATTTTCCCACTGGGCAATGTAACATTTAACACTGATTTATTCTGAACAAAATGTTAAAAGAATGTCTGAAATATGTGGTAATTGACGATGCATTCCGAACAAAAAAAGGTCTGTGTGTTCCATGAGCAGCGGTTATGTCATTAATTACAAAAACATGGCTGTTGTGTCAGGACGTTGGCCCAGATTCAGGGCTGGAAAATACAACAGTAAAGGATGGACTGTGTGGGTTAGTTTTTCCCTGAAGTTTTATTCCCTCATAGAAACATGACTGCTTGCTTTTTTCATTTCTAGAAGAATTTGTAAAATATTAAGGATTTTGTAAGTTAGTTCAGTGTAGTGTGTGTCTGATGTAAAAAGAAACACATTTAAATTGGCTTCTATAAAATGTGGCATCTATAGAATCCTCTAAAGGCCTTTTTGAAAAATAATTGTAGAATATCTTTATGTGATGACTTTTAAACACCAAAATAAAAATTACTACTGCTAATCTGAGTGGCTTTTATCAGCGTAGAAATATTCATGTTGCTTTTGCTGTCCTGTTTTTCTGAAACCCCAACATAAACAGAAGCGTTGCCTTTAATAACCTGGTGCTTTGTTGGGAAATTGAGTAGATCCTCTTGTCTTACTTGTCTGAAATGTTTGTGCCAGTACTGTAGAGTGATGACGTGTTCATGCATTCATGTTTGTAGTCAGTGTTTTATCCTGTTTAGGGCTATCAAGAGCTGCAGCCTAACCCAGCATCAGTGAACATAAGGCAGAGAGCCAGTGCTGTTCTAGATATCAGCCTGTTGCAGGACACACACAAATTGTAAACACCCACAGCTGAGGCAGTTTGGAGGATCAGTTTCATTTTTGTATGTTTTTAGGATGCAAGAGAAAACTGGAGCACAAGGCCAAACCTACACTAACATAGTGGATATGCGCACACTGCACTGAATGCACCCTATCCAGGAAATGAACCAGGGAACCAACCACTTTGCGGCAATGGTGCAAAAGTTACACCTTGAAATGTTTATTAATGTGAGGTCTGCAGCAAAAGTAATTCTTAGTAGTTAAAAAAAATGCTTTCAAGAAATTTCCCTTAATGTAATATGTCTAGGTTGCAGTAAAATACAAAAATTACAAAGGCATCATTGGTCAGGTAATGTAGTTCATAATCTGGTTTTAGGGGTTAGGAGTCCAGAAACTGTGTGCTTTGCTGCAGGACAAAAAGTTTGTGTCGTTTGGTTGGACGTTTGTAGCTGTGACCATAAAGGCCTGTGATAATGTTTGGATCTGAATTTCTTTTAAGAAGTAATGTCATTGCTCTCAACCAATCAGGGACAAATTCAGAAATAATCAGGGACAGTCAGACACTAAAATATTAGCACTATTAACCTGAAACACTGACAGACTAAAGAAGTGTTTAATATACATTTTCTGAACTAAAATAAGTCTATAACTCTAATTATGATCATTATTTATTAAATGCAGTTCACCACCTTTTCTCCAACATTCACCAGTTTTAAGAGGGATTAAAAAGGACAAATCAGGGACATCCCTGAAAATCAGGAACAGTTGAGAGGCATGCATAATTTGTCAGTCTCACCTTAAAACTGAATTGAAGTAACATCTGCCCAAGGGGTTGTCATTTTGTATCATTGCGAATTTTACCTCATTAAACATCCACAACATTTAATGCAAATGTACATACAATCATGTGACAATGCTGACAAAATAAACTGTAAAGTATATTTTATTGTTGCAGATACCTGATCCTCTTTCACCTGCTAGATGCCTTTTGTCTCTCCTAAGCTTCCTTGAAGTCTCACTGTTGACCTGTACTTAGCCCACTCACTCTGGTGATCCATTCTGTCACTAGCACCACCCCTTCTATAAAGAAATACCTTTTAAGTGGAACATCCCCTCTATTTAGCTGCTGCCTTTCTGCCTTGCAACACTGCTGAGGGCTCATAGATTTCCTGCTTTCCCATTTTTACGTCTGTCTTTATTATTATGCATACTGTCCATCACTATCTTTCCTTATCCTCAGGTCTTCAGTTTCTCTTACTGTTAAACTACTCCGTACACTGTAAACAAACTCAACAGGATGAAAAACTATATAAAAACCAAAGATGGATACGCTCCAAACCAACGGACCTCTCTGCGGTTAAAAAATCGCTGAAACCGGTAAATCCAGAAAAACGTAAACTTTTTTTAAGCACAACACACAGGCTTTTCGTCAGTATCTCTACCAACTTCTTCAGAAACGGAAACAGCATCACACAATACTAACTGCAATAAATACTAAAGTTTAAAAAATGTCACATGATCTCTAAGTACTGCGAGACTATATATCAACCCACATACAAAATACTGAATAAAATAGTTAATTTAAAACTTTGCTTTTGGAATAGGCTGTATCTGGTATCTAAAAGTTTAAAAATCCCCTCATAATATAAAATCGGAAGCTCACATTGTGCGAGTATTCGATAAATAATCAGACTGAACAGTGAAACAATATAAAGAAGTTGCAAAAAACTGCAACATCATATCCCCGTAATATAGTGCTAATATAAACATGAAAAATTAAGTCTTTAGAGTCGCATCGGCTAGAGAACCAGTCGGCCCTTAATATGTTAAAATGAATCACAGAACATGACACTTTTTACTATCCTTATATAAACTGTACCAACTAAAATATTTCAATACAGTACATATTTGAAAAGTAAGCATCCCGCGGTGGTGGTGCTGCAGTAGCGTTGTCGCCTCACAGTAAGACGCTGTCCGGTTCGATTCTCAGCTAGAGCGTCTTCTGCGTGGAGACGTGCGTGAATGGGCGTACCTTCGTTGAAGGTTGTGCGTCAGGGCTGGTAACTCGGCATGTAAAAATCAACTACCAATCATTAGTGGACCGGAGTTCCGCTGTGGCGACCCCTAACCGGGAAAAGCCGATAGACACAAACAAACATATTTGAAAAGTAAAACAATATACTATGCAAAAATGAATGTTACATAGTATCCTCAACAATAAAACAAAACAGTAAAGATGTTACAATGTATGTAATGTCGTGTCCCAGTACTATAATGCTGACATCAACATGAAAAATGCATATTAGAGCCGCATCGGCTAAAAAAAACACGGTCAGCCCTGAATCTGTTGAAAGCAGTCACAGACAATGACACTTATACTAACCTTATAAACTATGCTAACTGAAATATTCCCATGCACAAGGGCGCCCGCAGGCAGGTGCAAGGGGGTGCACTTGCACCCCCCTGGATTTTCTTAATTTATCTGATGATGTGTGTTGAAATCGAAAAATGTACTGGCAAAACCACACATTTTTCTATTTCAACTTACTTTTTTTTCCTCGTTAAACCTGCCTCATTCGGAGGAGATGCTGATATGCTATTGCAGGATGCAGTCATATGATGCATATGACAAGCAAGCCTCAATTCCTCCTCAAACTGCATCTCCCGCCTCTCGGACCATTGTCAGTTGCGCAGCGTAGCCAAGAGTTATCCAGATTGCCAGTGGCAGAGTGAACGACGAGAGTTGTGTGTTTTTGTGACCAGAAAGAGCTTTTGCCTCAGAAAGATTATCGGAATAGGATTTGGCATGTGTGCAGCACTTAGGTAAGTACTGTCGCAAGAAAGAAGTTCCTCCTGATATTTTTTTTTATACACAAAGAATCAATGTCAATTATGTCAGCTAAGCTTCAAGCTTGGCGCCAAAAAGTTAAAGTGGCGCATTTGAGATAATTAAATGTTTTCCCCTCTTTACTTAAAATATACTGAGGAAAAGTTCATCAGTGCAATACCTAATTTTCTTAAAGAAAGAAAAAAAAAAGCCAAAATCAGGGATAGTCGAAAGGTATGTGTTCCATTTTGGTTGGCGACACTAATGTCCACGTGGGTTTATGCTGGGTGCTATGTGGTTTTGTGTTTGCATTTTCTTCGATGTGTTGGCGCTTGATTAATTTTGATGAAACCCCCCTCCCATGTGTAGAATGATGTTTATTCAAGGTGAAATGGTAGGTTGTGACAATTACTTTGTACCTCCTTTATAGATTCAGCCCTGCCAATAACTACAGACCAGTCA
The DNA here is from genome assembly GCF_019279795.1 of Protopterus annectens. Lineage (NCBI taxonomy): Eukaryota > Metazoa > Chordata > Ceratodontiformes > Protopteridae > Protopterus > Protopterus annectens. The sequence goes on from NC_056729.1 coordinate 486,935,274, forward strand.
CATAAATATATTTTGTGACATTTATAGTGAAGGCACATTCTTTAGATTATGGCCGATTAAAAGGAGTGAGTGGTCTGCTTTTAAAATTGATACAAACTATGTATATTGCTGCTGCACAAGTAAAAAATATACATTTTTCTCACTTTAGTTCGACTTGCTTTCATTAAAATTAAACAGTTCTGGATGCTATGGCACTTGGAACAAATATTTTCTGCTACATTTTCCTGTTATAAATGTAAGTTGCAGAAAGACTGTTTGGCTCACATCCTTTAAAAACTTTACTTGTGCAAAATAATACATTCTCAGATATGGATGGACACTTAAGAGAATGCCTTCACTTTTTAGTGTGAAATAATTAAGGTCACTGCCCAGAATCTTTCTTAAGAGAAGTCCTCTCAATGGTATGCATGGATTTGTGAAGGCTGTTACAACCAAAAACACCACACTCCACTTACTACAATGTCTACATTTTGAGTCACAAGACACTAGTACATTGGGGCTTGGTTTATAAATGTCTGACTGTGCCATAATTAAAATTTTTGTTTTATTGATTCAGCAAATGCTCATGCCCACTGAGACATGGTTTCTTTTTTTAAGGGTGCAAACCACCTGTAATTATGGATATAGAAACAAGAATAATACATTTTCAAATCAGACAGGCAAATGCCTTAAGAAAGGGACCAGTTTTAGTAGAAATGCTCCATGAGAAAGATTTCTAAAAAGTGAAAATATACACAGTGTACATCAGCATTAACACCAACTGCACAATTAGAAGATGTAGGTGGAATTTATTTTCAAGTGCATTTTCAAGGAAATGTGAGCTTCAAGAGAAGAAAAGTTTACAACTGCTCATGCTAAATCTACTTAAAATGTGCAACTGTTTTGTTTAGCAAATGGTATCATTATTGTGGTACAGAATTTTAAAGCAGTATTAGTAGCACAGCAGGTTGCATACTTGCGTCTTGATACAGAGGGCTGTAGCTTCAACTCCCACAGCATGTAAATTTGTATTTTAAGGGGTGGAGTTAGGTACTGCAATCCTTAGTATGCCCTCCTTTGGATGAGATGCCTAGTAACTTTAAACCTCTTTTTTAGCTTGTCACCCATTCCCTATTGTAATACACCAGGTTACCATTTCTTTTAATGTAACATAGGCAATTTATTCTTCAAGAGCAACAGGCACTGAATTTGTAGATGAAACACTGACATACAAGTTGTTTCTTAGCAACAACCTCTTCATTAGTTTCATATCCTTTTAATGTGGAATTATTCACATTACCTACTTCTGCAGAGATTGTGCATATTGACCAATATTGGTGGATTGTAATGACAGACGTTTGAGCGGCCTTTTATGGTTGAGATGTTCTGAACCGGGCAGTTTGTCATTACTGGTTCATATGTTTTGTTTCACTGCTTACTAGAAAAATGTTCAAAACTATAAATTTTAAAACACACTCTAACAAGTGCAGTCCTTAGTATGTTCTCCTTTGGATGAGACACCTAATCATTATGAACCTGTTTTTCATCTTGCCACCCATTCCCTATTGCAATTTACCTGCTTACCATTTATTTTAATGTAGCACAGGCAATTTATTCTTCAAGGGCAACAGGCACTGATTTTGTAAATGAAACACTGAAATATAAAGTTGTTTTCTAGCAACAACCTCTTCACTGGTTTCAGATGACTTTTACTTCTGCAGAGATTCTGCATGCTGACTGATATTGGTGGATTGTATGACAGACGTTTGAGTGGCCCTTTATGGTTGAAATGTTTTGAATTGGGCAGGTTGTCATTATTAGTTCATATGATTTGTATCATTGCTTAAAGGAAAAATGTTCAGAACTATAAATTTAAAACACACTCTAACAAGTGGTGCTGTATTATATAGTATAATTAATACAGTCAGGAAGGTGAATCAAAGAACTTTTGCATGGGTCTAAAAATGTGTGCAAGGACCTTATGATTTGAAAACAGCCCAAAGGTAAACTTACCACGCCACTGGCCAGATGAATTTTCTTTGAATGCGGGTTTCTATGCTGTTTCAGTGAATGTGGGTTTCAAAGGTAGAGAAGTTTTAATGCTAAGTCAGTTTTCATTGTAAAACTATTGCTTTGTTTAGGTTTAGTAAATGTCTATCAGTGTTTGTGCTATAAAATTTGAAATAAAAGTTGTAAATGAAATCCAAATATCTTTAATCATTGTAGAAGTAAAGCATAAAACAGTATGCACACTGAGAGATTTGAACAGCGTCTACGGCAAATGGGGAGAAATAGCCAAGTAATGGGTCACTGGAATGGCTGCGTGGATGGGGCTGTGTGGGCGGGGCTCTGGGTTTGCACCCCCTGCAAAAAATCCTGTGGGCTTCCTTGCCCATGCAGTACGTATTTGACAAGAAAACAGTATGAAAATATGCTGGAATGCTTATTAATTGTATCCCGTTGGTATGATGCTGACAAGCTTTAAGGATAGACTCGATGTACAATCTATGTTGTTGACAAAAGATGATAAATAAACCACCTGTACAAACAACTCTGTACACTGACTGTCTCCTTCTGTACAGATACCAGTAGTGAGGACAGTGTCCTGGTATTTGGAATCCAGACCCCTAGTTACATACATCATCATTCTGTACACCTTAAACAATATCCTGCATACCTTTCAACCTCTTAGCACAAAAAAGCTGGACAAAGCCAAAAGTAATGGGGACACAAAAGCCCAAAAATAGGAACAAATTTTAAATATCGCTGTTACAAACTTCGAAAGTTGCTAGAGTAAAAGGTTTTATGTTACCATATATTTTCTGAAGGATTGAAGTCTAAAACTCATGTCTGTCACTGTAGTTAGATATGGGGTGTATTTATCTTTACTGCTAAAGTGCTAGCTGTGGTAATCAGCATGTCATGTTGTACACAGTTCTTTTGGAATTTTGATTCAAATATCCAACTCCATGAGGTTAGACCACATGCACAGTGCCACTGTCTAGTTTATAGTAGTGAATGTTCTAGTCTGTCAATAAACTAACACCCTTGTTGCTTTTTGTTTTAAAGTTCAAATGACTGATAAATTTGTAGCAAAAATTAAGTTGTTTTAGAAACTTGTCAACCCCAGTGTATTTATTTATAGCTGCATACTTGGGTAGTAGGAATACCAGATGGATCTTTAATAAGAAAGGGGTCTTTCACAGATTGTGGTGTTTGCCAAAGTGCATAGTGGCAGACTTGATAGGAATTAGAATATATTTGTGTTACCTTCAGTGATAGCTGAAGGTCAGGAGCAAACTCTTTGTGTAAACCAGACTGAACATGCACAGTATTTTGGCTTTGTTTAGCAGCAATGAGGTACCCATGAAGGGTGATTTGAAGCATAGGCAGGAGGAAGAAGTGCTCTTTTATAAACAGGGAGAAGAGCTGAGGGCCTAAAACCTGTCCAGCCTATAGTTTACCTTACGGTCATGTTTCCTAAATCTTGAGTGTAAAGGGTTTGCCTTTCAGATACCTACTAAACCAGTTATAAAGTCCTTCACCAAGGCATATGGCTGTTTACATGCTATAGCCATTTCTAAACCTATGCTGTGAGTGGGCAAGAAGCCAATAACATATTCAGTGCTGCAGTAGTTGTTTAAATAAGCCCTTTTCTAGTACATGACTAGGCTGCTGTCCTTGTGTTTTACTAGGCAAGGTATATTGATGTACAATGACTACATCATATACTTGAATTCATTTTACATGATTACTCAATGTTTTGCTACATGTTACTGTGTGTGCACCTCTGCTGTCTTTGTTTGCATCAGTGTGCTGGTGTGCGTCTTAGAGTTTCTCTGTGTATGCCATTTCAATAAGGAGCACCACAATGCGAGGAGCATGTTGCACTAGTCCTGTCATTTATTCGTAATGGCTGTAGGACTCAACAGTTAGAATCTTTTCCCATCTGCTCATGTAGACTGTCATGCCATTTCATGCTTTCTTCTTTTACCGTATTTTTTACTTGTACAGCTTGTTTTTCTCTCTCTCTCTCTCCCTCTCCTTTTTTTTTTTTTTTACAACCTTTTAGTCTTCCTTAAGGACTATAAGCTTATACCACATGGCCAAGTTTCCTGACTTCTATTACTGCCTTTTCCCACATCATGTTATGAGATTTTTTAGTATGGACAGAATACAATCTTATTCTGAACACCTCCCCCTCAATCCTGTCCTAATTCTGACTCTGATGATACCCTTTCCTGCCCCCCCCCCCCCCCCCAGAGGATTTATCTCTTGGGGATGCATTACGTAAGATGAATGAGGCTTTTCAGTAGGAAAGCAAGGAATTCACTCAGGCCCAAATCCATTGAAGGTAGCCTCCAAGCCTGCCATCCTCCAGACAACTAGCCATCCCACCAGTCCATGTGGTATTAGATGATGTCTTCAAAGACATTTGTTCATACCCAGACCCCCACACACACACTCCAAGGAAGCCAGACCAGTTTTATAGGGTTCTTGACACTTACAAACATTTGTAAAAGAACCCACAAGCTGATCCCTTTGTAGCCTCTACCAAATCCACTAAGGGTGTACTTACCTCTGCTGCTAGATACCCCCTACCTAATGACAGGAAAGTTAGACCCCTAAACAGGTTTGAGAAAAAGACTTTCACATCTGCTACCCTATGTATGAAGTCCTCAATTCAGAATTTCACATGTTAAAATACTCAAGAGTTCTTGAAGAAACAGATCATTATCAAAGCAGAGGTTATTGCAGACAAAGTGTTACTAAGGGACGTACAGGACCCAGACATTCTCTGAAGTGTGGTTATGGCGCTGTAGATGCATTATGGACAGCAGCTGCTACTGGCATTGTTATCCTCAGACACACTTGGCTGAGGACCCAACCACTTTCTGAGCAAGTTAAGGCTGAACTCTTGGAAGGCACATTGGATAAAGAATTCTTGTTTGGGCCTCCAGCAGAGAAGGTTTTTGAGAAATTGGGTAAAAAAAGAAACACAAATAAAAACTGTGAAAGAATTTTTTTTTGTCTCCAACCCCAAGATATAAGGGGAGTTATCCTTCTAAGCCTTGGCCCCTGCCTCCTAGGGAAGATAAAGGGGAGCCTCTTCAATCAAAACTGCCTAAATAGTCCAGAATATGGCAAACTGAACAATGCCTTAGAACCGGGTGGTCCAAAGAATCTGTCCCCCCAAGAGAACAGCTGTGACTATGCGCAGCTGCCCCTTTCCAGTCCCACTAGCAGGAAGACTGTCTTCGTATGTTATAGACTCCTAGGTTAGTACCTGTGAGTCATTTTAAGACTAGGCAATTTCCAGTTTTAAAATCAAACCCTGCACCTTTTGTCCTTAAGGTAAACACCTTAACCATTATGCCAACCCCCAACCCATTCTAAACCAGTGGAAACTCATCACCTCAGATCAGTGGGTACTAAACAAAATAGGTCACTTCATTCAATTCATAGGCCTCCCTTCTTAGGGATATGAAAGCCTACAAAAGACCAAGAAGCTCTCTTTCTCCCCATCTTGCAAGAACTTTTGCAACAGGGATCCTTTCAACCAGTCCTTGTTGGGGAAGAGGCAATAGGCTTCTACTCCAGGATTTTCTAGTCCCAATAAATGATTGAACTTGGAGGCCAATTTTAGACCTCTCAGAGTTAAATTCACAAACATTCTGAAATTGGAAGTGCTGACACTTCAAAAACTGTTGCCCATGATTTTGCATGGTTACAAGAGATCTGAAGGTTGTCTGTCTTCATGTGTCTGTAGAAAAAGAACACAGGAGATACCTTCAATTTGTAGCAGCAGTTCTGCATTACCAGTTATCTGCTTTACTATTTGGTTTATCCACTGCACCCACAGTTTTCATCAAATGTCCAGCCCCAGTTGTAGCACATTGCAGAACATAAGAAGTGCATATTTACCCCTACCTGGATGATTGTCTCATCCTCAGTAAAACCATCCTGGAAATTCAAACAGACTTACAAGCAGCCATGGACTGCTTTCAGAAGGTAGGGCTAACCTTCAGTTCCAACTTCAGTCCTAGACAATAATTCTTTTTCTGGGTGCAGTGGTAGATTCTGTACAACAGAAAACAATTGTACCCCAAGACAAAGTGCCCTTCCTGACATACTACCTTCTCAGCTTGGGATTATCTAAGGGCCTTGGGGTTCATAGCATCATGTAGCCTTATGATCCCACTGGCAAAGCTGCACATGAGAAACTTCAGTGCTTCTTGAAAAACACTTGGGAGCAGCATTCCCGATCCCTGAAAACTCTGCTACCTCTTTTACCATGCTTGAAAGGGAACCTCTTTGGTGGAAAGACATCATTAAGTTGAATCCAGGTGCAAATTTCTTTCTAGCAGAAACAGACAAGACCATAACTACAGAGAGTTCTGAAGTAGCCTGGAAAGCACACTTCTGACCCTTGAAGCTGAAGGGTGTTTGAACCCCAGAACAAAGAAACCTTCACATAAACCAAAAGGAGTTGCTGTTGGGTTTCTAGTGATGAGAGCTTTTCAAGGTAACATATCCCCAGGAGCACTGCAGATTTGGACAGATGATATCACAGTTATGTGCTACATAAACAAACAAGGGGGAACTCATTCCTACCCTGTGTTATAAAGATTTGTCTCTTGGCACAACACTTGCAGTTGTCATTGACAAATTAGTGAATGCCCCCTTTGTTCCTGAACACTTGCACTAGTGTGCTTATTCTCCAGTCATCTGGGATATACATCTCTCTCCACACTGCTATGAGCACCCTCAGGAAATATTTCCCTTCTGTCTCACCCAGCATCTTTATCATATCTGCTGTGACCTTATCTGAGCCTTCTGCTTTGCCTGACTTAATTTTTCTTAGTGCTGTTTTTACTTTTTCTTGGGTAGACTCCTCCTCTTCTCTCATCATAGGTTGTGTATGGGGCAGTACAGCGTCTGTGGGGCTTTCTTCATTCAGATGCTGATGGTAGTACTCCTTCCATCTGCCTTTGATGTCCTGTGGGCTTGTGAGCTGGTTGTTGCTGGCATCCCTTGTGAAGGGTGTCTGACTATCTTCTTTTTTTGTCTTTACCTTACAGTCTGATAGTATTTTTTTATGCCATCTACTGAGTCACTTTTCAGACGCTGGTCGAGTGCCTCTGATGCTGTGTTCTTTGCTATTGCAACTCTTCTCTTATCCTCTTTGTCAGCCAACCAGTATTCCCTCATAGCCTGGTCCATCTTTTCTGTCTCCCACTTTTTCCTGTACTCTCTTCTTTTGATGACTTCTGGACTTTTGCATTCTACCACCAGTTTTCCTTATGTGTCTTATTTCCATATGTGGATGGACGGCATATCTGTTCTGTAGGCTGTTTTGAGACATTGCCATTCATCTTCTACAACTCCACTTATTTCCTCTTCTTCCCGAGGTACTAAAGCCCTGAGTAATTCCTTGAATTCTTGTGCTTTCTTTGTAGTCAACTTCCAAGTCTTCAGTCCAGTCTCTGTTGACCTTAGAGCTTTCTTGGATTCCTGCCTGCAGCTGATTGTGGCAGCCAGTGGTTTATGCTGTTGGCCTACTGTTTTGCTGGGGATGACTTTGCAATCACTGATTCTGCGCCAATGCCCTTTCCTTACCAGGAGAAAGTCTACCCGAGTTGCATTTTGACCACTCTTGCATTTGATCTTGTGACTTTCTGTCTTGTTGAACCATGTGTTGGCCACCATCAAGCCATTTGCCAGATAGAAGTCTAGAAAAGCGTCTTCTCCTTTATTCCTGTTGGCCACCCATGTGGACCCAGGCAGTCCTCATATCCTGTTCTGTCTGTCCTGATATGTACATTCAGGTCATACATTTTAAAAACCAATTCATGCTCCTCCTAGTAGGTCTTGAAACTGCTGTCTGAATGCATTATTTTCCAGGCTTTCATAGCCCTGCTGTGGGGAATAGGCTGAGACTATGAATAACGCCCTGTCCTTATACTGGAGTCTGATTGCCATGAGTCTTTCACTTATTCTGATGCCATCCTTCATGGTCTTCTGAAGCCTCACACTCACAATTCCCACATCATTTCTAGTCTGTGCCCCTGAGTGGCAGACTCTGGATCAGGGTTTTAT